>NC_081570.1:42262607-42399856 GCF_022355385.1 Mustela nigripes | reverse complement strand
AGAGAGAGAGGACAAGCAGGGGGAGAGGCAGAGGAGGAGGGAAAAGTAGGCTCCTGCAGAGCAGGGGAAGCCTGATATGGGACTCGATCCCAGGACTCTGAAACCATGACCTGAACTGAAGGCAGTGGCTTAACCCACTGAGCTACCCAGGTGCCCCACCTTCTATTTTGTACAATCCTACAGAGCCTCCCTCCACTTGCTAAATGGAATGCTGCCCAGTTCATGAATCATTTATTAAAGCCAATTAGGTCTTTAAAATTTACTCAGTTGAACTTTTGTTATTTAACAAACCCCAACCTCAAGAAATTTAACTGCCACTTCTTATTTCCAAGCAGTATGTATGTATTTACAGAATATATATCTTAAGCACTGTTTTAAAAATAGGTAATTCCACAACCTATTATGATTTTTTGAATTGTGAACATTCTGAGCATTAATGAAGAAGATCAAAGTGAAACTTTGGGGCAGTTAACTTTACTAGAAATCTGCCATATAGAAAGCTCAACCACTTAATGAATATATAAGAGGCAAAAAGTATTCACACCACTCTTACATACACATGGGAAAGACACTACAGCAATTTTCTTAACAAAACAATAAATAGACATAGTTCAAAATTTTTGAGAAAATACTCAACCTCACCTTGATTAAATAGAAAAAAAATGCCATTTTAAACCAAACTGGTAATGGTGCTTTTTTATTTGTTTTCATTTTGATTTGTTTTGGGTAAGGATATTTAAAAACAGGACTAATCAATGCTGGGGAGAGTACAAAGACAGTCACCTCCATACAGTACTAGTGTAAGTTCAAATCAGTGCAACCTTTTTGGAAAGCAGTGTACAAAATTAAGAACCTTGAAAATGCCTGAAAACCATTCTATAGAAAAAAGCATAGGCAAAGGTTTACACAAAAAGCTATCTTCATCACATTGTAACAGTGAAAAACTAGATAATCTAGAAGTGAAATAACTGGGGAATGGTTATATCAATTGTGAATTATTCATACAACAAAGTACTATGTTTCTATTTAAAACATTTATAAAATGTTTAACAATCTAGGAAAACTATGATTATGATATATAATCTTAGTAAAACATACAAGGAACCAATATTGATCTACCCATCCACCCAACAAATAATTTATGGCCTATTATGTTCTAGACACTCCTCAAGGCTCAGAAGATCCGTCAGTAAACAAGGAAGGCATAGTTTTCCCTCATGAAGCTGACAGTCTTGCAATATAAAGAAGCAAGCATTTATAGTGCAGTCTGCTGGGGGTGGGTAGCCTTATGATAATGCTACCATGGAGTAGAGGTGGAGATAAGGAGGCAGGCAGAAAGAGGAAGAGAGCAGGAGAAAAAGAAGGTCTTGTCATTTATTTGCTTTTGATAAAAGATGAGTGTCAGTAAGAAAGCATACTGATTATTTAGCTTTCTGGTTGCCTACTTTCAGAATAAACTAGCATTTCTTTCTTGCATTTCTAGAATTTGGATCTGTGAAAGGTGGCAGTCAAAAGTTGGACTCAGAAATCTACCTGCCAAGAAGGCGCAGCAGTTATGAAAGCTTTAGCCTAGGACTTCACTACATATAGTCTGGCTGCTACTAGAAATAAACCATTCAAATATGTACCAAGGACTCCACTAAATACTAATATATAAAGAACTGACAGTGTAATGGAAAGTGCTGATAAAGATGAGTACTAAGTGCATTGGAAAACCTCAGAATGGAAAAAACTACAGGGAAAAACATCTTGAGATATTACCTGAACCTGCTTCCTTGAACCCATCACTCTTCCTTATACCGTTAAGACAGTAAAGTACAAAGAAGTTGTAATTCTTTTACATTAGACATCTAAAGGCCTTATCATAAACAGCATTAAAAAAAATCAGTACCCAGGTGGCTCAGTGGGTTAAAGCCTCTGCCTTCAGCTCAGGTCATGATCTCAGGGTTCTGAGATCAAGTCCCTCATCAGGCTCTCTGCTTGGCAGGGAGCCTGCTTCCCCCCATCCCTCTCTCTGCCTGCCTCTCTGCCTATTTGTGATCTCTCTCTGTCAAATAAATAAATAAAATCTTTTTTAAAAATCTACACATTCAAAAGTCCCCCCAAAATCCCAGGAGGGTTTTTTTTATTGGAAATCAACAAGCTGATTCTAAAATTCCTATGGAAATGCAAAGGAGCTAAAAGAGCCAAACAACTCCAAAAAAGAAGAATAAAGTTGAGAGCTAAGGCTACCTAATTTCCAGAAGTATTATAAAACTATAATAATCAAAACATGTAAAGACAGACAAATAGATTACTGAACGGAAAAGACAGTCCAGAGATAATGCTCACATATATATATGAATAATTGATTTTTGATAAAGGCAATCTATGGAGAAAATATAACTTTTCCAACAAATGGCACTATATCTGGAAATACATTAAGTAAAAAATGGACTTGGATTCATACTTTGTGCCATACACAAAAATTAATTCAAAATGGGTTATAAGTCTAAATATAAAAGTATAAAACGTCTATAAGAAAACACAGGAAAAGGTCTTGGTGACCCTGGATTAGACAGAGATTGCTTAGGTAAAAACCAGAAATAAACCCATAAAAGAACAAACAGATAAGTGGGAGTAAATAAAAATAAAAAACTTCTGCTCTTCAAAAGACACTACCAAAAGAATGATAAGGACGTCACAGACTAGGAGAAAACTTATGCAAAACATACATATATCAAGAACTTTCAAAACTCAGTAAAAAACCAACCAGGGGCACCTGAGTGGCTCAGTCAGTTAAGCTTCTGCCTTTGGCCCAGGTCATGATCAAGAGCAAGGAGCAAGGACGGAGTCCCAAATAGGGCTCCCTGTTCAACAAAGAATCTATTCTCCCTCTCCCTCTGTCCCTCCCCTCTGCTCGTGCTCTCTCTCTTTCAAATAAATAAAATCTTTAAAAAAAAAAAAAAAAGTTATGTCCCCAAATAGGCAAAATACTTGAGAATAGACTCTTCAAAAGAAGGTATACAAATGGCAAATAAGCACTTGAAAAAATGTTTAACATCATTCATTAGTCATTAAGAAAATATAAATTAAAACCACAAAGAGATGCCACCACACACTGGTTAGAATGGCTAAAACTGGGTGCCTGTGTGGCTCAGTGGGTTAAAGCCTCTGCCTTCAGCTCAGGTCATGATCCCAGGGTCCTGGTATCAAGACCCACATGGGGCTCTCTGCTCAGTGGGGAGCCTGCTTCCCCTCCTCTCTCTCTCTGCCTGCCTCTCTGCCTGCTTGTGATCTCTGTCTGTCTAATAAATAAATAAAATCTTGAAAAAAAAAAGAATTTCTAAAAAATAAATAAATAAATAAGTTTTTTTTCAAAAATAATGACTAAAATTAAAGACTGACCATACCAACTGTTGATGAGGATGTGGAGAACTGAGAACTCTCATACACTGCTAGTGGGAATGTAAAATGGTATAACCACTTTGGAAGTCAACTTGACAGTTTCTCAAAAGTCAAATTATGGAAAGAGTCAAATGATCATTGACTGGTAAATGGATAAAGATAGATAGATACATATATACATATATACGATGGACTATGACTTGGCCAGGTACCTTAAATAAAATATCTTTAAAAAAAATAAATGCTATAGGAGATTCTGAATTAGTATATCAGTAGACACTATATTTGAGAACCAATTAAAGAGGCACCTGGGTGGCTCAGTGGGTTAAGTATTTGCCTTCAGCTCAGGTCATGATCCCAGAGTCCTGGGATCAAGCCCCACATCAGGGTCCCTGCTCAGTGAGGAGTTTGCTTCTCCCTCTGGCCTGCCCCCGCCCCTGCCCCCCATGCTCTCATTCTCACTCTTTCTCAAATAAATAAAATCTTTTTTAAGAATTAAAAAATAAAAATAAATTAAAAATAAAAAGGAACCAATTACTTAGATCACCTAATGATAAAGTGGGCACACAATAAGCATTTGTTAAAGTTTCATGGACTGAAAAAATGAAAGATCAGCACCTAAAACTAGGTTGAAGCCATACTAGAAAAGCACCAAATGCCAGGTTTAACTGGCACAGAAGGCCAAAGAAAATAACCAACATTTTAGCTTCAAAACAACAATCCCTTGTAAGAAGCTGTATCTCAAATCACTTTCGTGGTCTTTCAGATCACAAACATTAATAAGCATTTTCAAAAATCAGAGATAGCCAATAATAAGCTAAAGTCAAATTTTATTTATTCATTTTAAGTAAGTGTTCAGTAAGCATTAATGATTTATTATTAATAATTTATTTATTAACATATGAAAGCACATTAAAAATTGAAATAAAATATGATACTACTTGGGTGCTAAAAAAATTTTTTTAACATTCTTTTTTTTATTTTTTAAGATTTTATTTATTTATTTGTCAGAGAGCGAGAGAGAGAGCACAAGTGGAGGGAACAGCAGGCAGAGGGAGAAGCAGGCTCTCCGCTAAGCAGGGAGTCCAATGCGGGGCTCCATCCCAGGACCCTGGGATCATGACCTGCGCCAAAGGCAGAGGCTGAACCAACTGAGCCACCCAGGTGCCCTGGACATTAACAATTTAAAAATCTAAGTTTCAATGTGATTCTTCTAATTGAAAAATCTAAAAGGGAGGCGCCTGGGTGATACAGTCAGTTAAGCATCTGACTCTTGGTTTCAGCTCAGGTTATGATCTCAGGGTTGTGAGATCAAGCCCTGCAGGGGATCCACACTGAGTGCAGAACCTGTTTGAGATTCCCTCTTCCTCTCTCTCTGCCCCCACACAACTTTTCTGTTTCTCTCTCTCTCTCTCTCAAATAAATAATTTTTTAAAAGATTTTAGTTATTTATTTATCAGAGAGAGAGAGAGAGTGTACACTAACAGGCAGAGGAGGACAGAGAGGCAGGCTCCCTGCCACAGGGAGCCTGATTCGGGACTCGATACCAGGACCCCAGGATCCTTACCTGAGCCGAAGGCATAGGCTTAACCGATTGAGTCACCCAGGCGTCCCTCAAATAAATAAATTTTTTAAAAAAGAAAGAAAAATAAAAGGAATTCATGATTTTAAACTAACAATAAAATATTCACTTCAAATGCTTAAATCTATCTTTCTATTACAGTTACTGTTATGGCAACTAGAAGCTTTTTTTCATCCAGATCTGGAAAGTTAAAATTGAAAACCATATCATGAAGCTTTAATTTTAAAGCTAATTTTCCAATACTGAGTTCCCACCAAAGCAGCAATATAAACTAACATCATTTGTAGAAGAGAACCTTACACTGTCCCCACTCCATCATAAGTTAGTATGTTTTGGAAGCACTTGACCATTTCTGATTTTCTAGAATCCTACTGCAATTTGTTATCCAAGTAACCAGGGAAAAATATTTAAACTACTCAGGGCTGTCACTCTGATATATTTTCCAGGAGTCTGAATTCTTTCTTGGACTACAGCTAAACTCCATGTGTCAGATTTACTTGAAGTATATCCAAATCCTTAGTATGTAGCAAGTAAACATTTACACTTCAAGAATTCCTCATTCCTATTCAGGCTACTAATCAAATCAGCAAGATCTGTAAGTTTTTCCCTGAAAATGCTACCCCACCACTAGACATTATCCTTAATGACTGATGATAACAGGAAAATATTATCAACAGTGTAGACTAAAATATTCGAAAGGGTGCCTGGGTGGCTCAGTTTCTTGAGCATCAAACTCATAATCTCAGCTCAGATCTTGATCTCAGGGTTGTGAGTTCAAGCCCCACATTGGGGTTCATGCTGGACATGTAGCCTACTTAAAAAACAAAAACAAAAATAAATAATAAGTAAAATATTGGAAAGGGTTTTCAAAAGATACTGCAGAAGGTGTGACACTCTTTGAAGTATTTAAAAATTGAGTAAATTCTATCTTCCCAGGGTGTTTTAAAACAGGTTAGCTTTTTTTTTTTTTTAAGATTTTATTTATTTATTTGACAGACAGAGATCACAAGTAGATGGAGAGGCAGGCAGAGAGAGAGAGATAGAGGGAAGCAGGCTCCCTGCTGAGCAGAGAGCTGGATGCGGGACTTGATCCCAGGACCCTGAGATCATGACCTGAGCTGAAGGCAGTGGCTTAATCCACTGAGCCACCCATGCGCCCCAACAGGTTAGCTTTTTAGTGCCAGGAAAAGTAGATGACCTGCCAAGACTGACATAATTGTTTACATTTGATAAAAGAATCTAGGGTTGACAAAATTATTAAAAAAGAAGGATTCTGGGTGCCTGGGTGGCTCAGTTAGTTAACTGTCTGCCTTCAGCCCAGATCACAATCTCAGGGTCCTGGGATCAAGCCCTGCATTAGGTTTCCTGCTCAATGGGGAGTCTGATTCTCCCTCTCCTTCTGCCACTCTCTCTGCTCATGTTCAAGCTCACTCTCATTCTCTCAAATATATAAAATCTGAAAACAAAAACAAAAACAAAGCAAAACTTACTAAGTTGACTAATAAAATACTACACTGTTTTTTAAAAAGTACTCTTACACTCTGTTGTTGAGAATATGCATTGTATTATCTTTTTTGAAAAAAATCTGACGCCTACCAATTTTTAAAGATATACTGTCCTTTGACATAGTGAGTCCATTGTTTTGAACTCATTCTGAGTATACACACAGAGGTATGCAAACACACAAGGAGGCTTACCGCAGCATTGTTTATAATAGCAAAATTGACACCACATATATGTCAACTAGGTATGGCTAGGTAAATTTCTTATAATGAGAATACTGTGCAGGCATTAAAAAAGAATAAACAATATCTCTAAGTGATAACATAAAAAGATTTTTAAGATGTAAGTAAGGAAATCTGTCTACAAAGTGGTAAATATACATATATGACACATGCAACACATACACATAGAAACGTTGTATATAGCTAAGATATGGAAGCAACACATGTGTCCATCCACAAATGGAGAAAGAAGATGTGGTACATGTATATACAATAGAATATTACTCAGCCATAAAACAAGATGAGATATTGCCACTTGTAACAATACCTAAACAGTATTACACTAAGTGAAATAAGTCAGACAGAGAAATGCAAATACCATATGTATTCCTTACATAAGGGGAACAGAGGTTCCCCTTATGTAAGGAATCTAAAAAACAAAACAAATGAACACAAAAAGCAGAAACAGACCCATACACAGAGAGAACAAACTGATGGTGCCAGAGGGAGGGTGTGGGGAGATGTGCTACCTAGGTGAAGAAGAATGGATTCCAGTTACCAATGAACAAGTCATTGGGATAAAAGACACAGCATGGGGAATGCAGTCAATGATACCATAACAGCATTATATGGTGATAGATGGTAGCTACACTTGTGGTACGCATAGCAGAATGTATAGATTCATCCAATCACTATGTGGTACATCTGAAACTAATGTAACATTATGTGTTAACTATACTTCTTAACAAAAAAAAAAAAAAAAGAAAGAAAGAAAGATTGTATAAACACACATATAAATATACATCTGTTAAAGCATAACAATTTGGGGGAAAATACCCCCAAAATACTAAAAGAGGTTGACTCTGAGGAATAGAACTAAGGGTAAGAAAGAAGAAAATAACCTGTTAAATGTTAAAATTTGTCATTCTACTATAATATTAAAAACCATATGACAAGCCTTTGGAGAACTATTTGGCACCTTCTTATAAATTTAAACATACATCTGCCCTCTGATTGAGCCATTTTGCTCTGAGTTATTAACCCAAGGAGAAATGCAAAAGGTATGTCTACAAATAGACTTGTACAAAAAAGGTTCATAGCATCCTTATTCATAATGACCTCAAACAAGAAGTAACTCAAATGTCCACCAACAGGAGAATGGACAACAAAGTGGTATATGGGATCCTATTTAGCAATAACAAAGGACAAACTACTGATACAAGAAAAATTCGGATCAGTCTTAGCCTGACTGAGGGAGAAGGATTTGGAGAATGGGGAAGATGTTTAAGGGAAGTCAAGATTCCTCTGTTTTGTAGCACCTGTCAGTACTTCATTTCTATTATGGCCTAAGAATACTCCGTTGTATGAATATATCACATATTATTTATCTATTCATCAGCTCATGATAGACATCTTGGTTGTTTTCACCTTTCTGGCTATTATAAACAAGCTGCCATAAACAATTGTATTTTGTGAGAACTGTGTATTTTATTATATGAAAATTATACCTCAATTTTAAGAAAGGATATGGATATGAAAAATCATATTGTTACTACAAAGCATGATTACTGAATGTTTCAGTGAATGGAAGAACACAAATACCTCAGAATGGCAAACAAGTTAATTATATTACAAATACATTCCTTCAGAGGAGAAAAAAGTTACTTGTCAATAAAAATAACCTGAAATGCCACATTCATCTCTTCATGAAGTTTTTTTTTTTTAAGATTTTATTTATTTATTTGACAGAGAGAGATCACAAGTAGGCAGAGAGGCAGGCAGAGAGAAGTGGAAGCAGGCTCCCCGACAAGCAGAGAGCTTTGCAAAAACTTGCCAACATTTGGTGTTGTCACCACTTTGGATTTTGGAGATTCTAATACGTATGCAGAGGCATCTTGTGGTTTTAATTTGCAATTCCCTAATGACATATGATATTGAAGATCTTTCCATATGCATATTTGCCATTGTATTTCATCTTTGGGGAGTTTTCTGGGTCGTTTGTCCAATTTTTAATCACATTGTTCATTTTCTTATTGTTTAGTTTTAAGAGTTCTTTGTGTATTTTAGATAACAGTCCTTTAGCAGATATGTCTTCTGCAAATATTTTCTCTCAGTCTGTCTTCCCATTCTCTTAAAATTTTGTCTTTTTTAAACCCTCTATTTATTTTGCTGTTATTTCCTTCTTGTGTGTTACATGGGTATTTTCATTCTTTATCATTTTAGTATATATTTTTTCACTCTATATCTTTACTCTATATTTTAAAGTTATTTTTTAGCAGTTGTTCTAGGGATTACAATTAACAATTTACCACAACCTACTTTGGATTAATACCAACTTAATTTCAATGGTATACAAAAAAAGGTTAGCTTTGTTCCCTTTACCCTCCTTTGTGCTGGTGTTGTTTCTGTCTTACAAATTATATCTTTATGCACTGTATGCCTATTGACTCAGATTATTGCTTCATGCAGTTTGATAGGAAGGGAGAAACATGACAAAGAAAAGTGCATTTATATTGTTCTTTAAGTTTATGAATATAATTACATTTATTAATGCTCTTTATTTCTTCATATGTCCTTTATTCTACTGTCTAGAGCTCTTTGATCTCAGTTTGAATCACTCTCTTTACAAAGAATTTCATATAGGTAAATTCTCTCAATTTTTATTTGGGAATGTTTCCATTTATCATTCATTTTTAAAGGGTGTTTCCCTGAACACAGAATTCTTGCTTAGCACTTTTTTTCACCACATTGCCCAATGGTTTCTGAAAAGAAATTTAAGCTTTACTGAGGAATGCTTCTACAGGATGAATTTTCTCTGTTGTTGTTTGCAGTATTCTTCCTTTTGCTTCCAACAGTTTGATGATGATGTGTCTAAGTATAAATCCCTTTGAGATATTCCTATTTGAAGTTTGTTGAACTTCTTGGACATGTATATAAATGTTTTTTTCCTCAAGTTTGGGGATTTATCAGTCATCATTTCTTCCAATATCCTCTCTGTCCTTTCTTTCCTCTCTTCTGGGGCCATTATTATGTGTATGTTGTTAGAGTTGCTGGGGTCACACAGGTCTCTGAGACTGTTCATTTTTCTTCTCCTCTCTCTCTCTTTTTTTTTTTTTTTCCGGTTCCTCAGCCTGGATAATTTCAATTGACTTACCTTAAAGTTCACTGATGTTTTCTTCTACCTGCTCAGATTTGCTGTTGAGCCCTCTAGTGAACTTTTCATTCCAGTTACTATAATTCTCAATGCCAGAATTTATTTGGTTCTATCATTTCTACCTAGTAATTGATATTCTCTATTTGATGATATATTGTGATATTTTCCTTTAGTTCTTTATATATAGTTCCCTTTAATTCTTTGAACATACGTAAGTAGATGATTGTCTTTGTCTAGTAAATCCAATGTTTGAGCTACCTCAGTTTCTAACTGCTTTTCCCACCGCATATGGGCTATACTTTTTTCTTTGCATGTCTCACAGTTTTTTGTTGAAAACTGGGTATTTTAAATAATGTGGCAACTCTAGAAATCAGATTCTTCCCTTTTCCCACAGTTTGTTATTGTTGTTGACCTAGTGACTTTATCAAACTGATTCTGTAATTGACCACTAAATTTTCCTCTTGGTTAACTTAGTGGTTAGCTAATGGCTGGACAGAGATTTTCTTAAATGTTTGGAACCAGAAAGTCTCTCAGTCTTTGCTGAGGCTCGGCTAGGCAGTTCACTTCACCTTAGCCTCTACTTCCTGCTTGCACAAAGCCTCCAGGCTAGCCAGAGATAAAGGTTAGGACCTTCTCAGGTCTTTTCTGAACATGCAGGCAGCTTTGAACATACATACAGCCTTATGTATATACTTGGTGTTCCAGATTCCCAGGGATATGTCAGATCTTTTCAAAGACCCCTACAGACGTCTCATTCCTCAGTTTTTTCTTTCAAAGTTTTTGGTTGGGTTGTTTGCCCCAACTGTTATCAGCAGCTCAGGCAGGTATGTTGTTAAGCCAGTTGTTACTAATTGTTCTCAACAAATGACTCTGAAGAAAATGCTGTTTGCACTGGTGCAAGTTCTCTGTCAGGTTACATAATGATGAGCCTTTTAAGAATGGTTCACCAGGGAACTGTCAGGCATCAAATAATGACAATTCTCTGAGAATGGGGCTTTGAAAGAGCTCCAATTTTATTTTGACTCTTCCAGTGCTGGCTAGGCTGCTGGGTTTGGTTTGTTTGTTTTTTAAGGTCTCTTAAGATTTTATTTATTTATCTATATTTTTATTTATTTATTTATTTATTTATTATTTGACAGAGTGAAAGAGAGAGCACAAGTAGGGGGAGCAGCAGGCAGAGGGAGGAGGAGAAGCAGGTTCCCCACTGAGCAGGGAGCCAAATGCAGGGCTCAATCCCAGGACCCTTGGATCATGACCTGAGCCAAAGGCAACCGCTTAATTCACTGAGCCACTCAGGTGCCCCTAGGCTGCTGGTTTTCACCACGATTGCAGGCTCTTGTTTTCAAGTCTACCATGGAGCTGGGGAAAGGGGGAGTGGCATTAGAGAAAATCAACATGCCATAAAGCTTAGTATTCTTATGGAGATTCACCTGAGTGTTTTTAAAAATGGGCGCCTAGGTGGCTCAGTGGGTTAAAGCCTCCACCTTCGGCTCAGGTCTTGATCCCAGGGTCCTGGGATAGAGCTCCGCATTGGGTTCTCTGTTTAGTGGGGAGCCTGCTTTCCCCTCTCTGCCTGCCCCTCTGCCTACTTGTGATTTCTGTCTGTCAAATAAATAAATAAAATCTTTAAAAAAAAATGTTCCCCCAGATTGTTGTAGACTATTTGCCAGATGTTGTTATTCCATCACTCCTGATGACAGCACTCTCACTCTCCTCATTTTCAGATTACTTTGAAATATATTAAATTGTTTAGAGAAATAATAACAATAGTATACTGTAAGGTTTACAATATATTCAGAAGTGTATGGATATATGCTGTTGTAAAAACCCCTTACATCACATGTGAAACAGCATACCATTAATTGAGGGTAGATTGTGGTTAATTTAAAGATGCATATTGTAGATCCTAGAGCAACCACTAAAAAACAAGAAAAAGAAATAATTCAACAGAAGAGAGAAAAGAAAATACTATAAAATACCCAGTTAATAAAAAGATAGTATGAAAAAAGAGAAAAGGCCCAAAGAACAAATAAGACAAAATCAATAACAAGGTAGCACATTTCACTACAACAATCTATGCGTGCATATCTATCTACCTGTCTCTTTTTTTTGGGGGGGGGGGGGTCTACCTATCTCTTACTCTTTATCTGTTTTCCCTACCAGATTATAAACTTACTAAATTTCATCATAAACAGAAACAAACCAAAGTTAATTGCTGCGATGAATACACTGTTAATTCTAACATCTCTATTCTGGAATTTGCAATAATTTATAAAAATTTTCATTAATATCTAGGACAATATGAAAAAATATAAAACTCACCTATCTTCATAACAATAAATCCCAGATTTTAGTGCTAAGTTATTTTATAAACTTCTTTGTACAATTTCATCTTACAATTAAGGAAAATAAGAGTCAAAATAATTAATTGACTAATTAATCAAGAATCACATGGCCAGTTAGCAGTAGAGCCACAGTAAAATTCTTATTTCATAACTTTTAGTCCAGCTCTCTCAAGAGAAAAAAATTTCCATGTAACACCAACAACATATACAACTATATAAATAATGTGCTCATTTCAAATTATTCTTATCCAGCAGATCTAGCAAGATCTCTATTTAGAAACATTTTAAGTTAAATTGTATACCTATTTGAAAATAATAAAACTTAAAATATATATATACTGTTGAATTTAGAGTTTCAACTAATCCAAATTCTCATCAGTTATCACTGAAGTACACTACACTCAAAGGAAAATTTAAAATATTGTGACTAAACAATCACTTACAGCACTGACTACCAGGTTCAGAGAATACAGTCTTTCACAAATCAATGACTAAACCATTCATACTTATGTAAAAAAGGATAACAAAAAAATTAAGAAATCTGTGTATAGTATTACCTGTAGCTCCCAGTGGATGTCCCTTTGAAATCAACCCGCCACTAGGATTTATGACCCACTTTCCTCCATAAGTATTATCTCCTCTATCAACCAGTTTTCCACCTTGTCCTAGAGAAGGAAAAATAATATTCATGAAGGTAAATAGTAACACTGGACCAGGGGCACCTGAGTGGCTCAGTTAAGCATCTGACTCTTGTTCTTAGCTCAGATCTTAATCTCAGGGTTGTGAATTCAAGCCCCACACTGGGCTCTACACTGGGCGTGGAGCCTACTTAACACACACACACACACACACACACACACACACACACACGACCAAATGGTATGTTTTGGTTTTTTTAATTTCAAAATAGCCAAGATTTTCTTATAGCAAACATTTCTTAACAGCTCCAACATTAAATTGATATAAGCACTTCTAAAAGTTACATAATAGGGGCACCTGAGTGGTTCAGTGGGTTAAGCAGCCAAATCTTAATTTCAGCTCACATCATGATCCCAAGGTTATGAGATTGAGCCAGCAACAGGCTCCACATTGGGTATGGAGGCTGCTTAAGAGTCTCCCTTTCCCTCTTCCCCAGCCACTCTCCCTTTGCTCATGCTCTCTCTCTAAGAAAGAAAAAAGTTACATAATAAATATTGAGTAATAAAGGTTTATATTTTCAGAAAATTTCATGTGTGGGGCGCCTGGATGGCTCAGTGGGTTAAGCCTCTGCTTTAGGCTCAGGTCATGATTCCAGGGTCCTGGGATTGACTCTCGCGTTGGACTTTCTGCTCAGTTGGGAGCCTGCTTTCTCCTCTCTCTCTGCCTGCTGCTCTGCCTACTTGTGATCTCTCTGTCAAATAAATAAATAAAATCTTTAAAAAAAAAAAAAAAGAAAATTTCATGTGTGAAAGAGAACTCTTATTACTTCCTAAGAACTCTCTGTCTTCCAAAATTGCTACAACTATAACAGAGATTCAGATACCTAAAGAATGAAACTAAATACAATACTATAACTAAAATAATCATATCAGCTTTAAAACTCCGTAATATTGCCCAATATATTAATTTCCTTTTTCTTTAAGATTTTATTTATTTCCTTGAGAGATAGAGAGAAACAGAGAGAAAGAGCACAAGGGGCAGAGGGGCAGAGGGAGAAGCAGACTCAGATACCCCACTGAGCAGGGAGCCCTACAGATGTGCAGGGGAGCAGGGGGAGGTTTCAACCCTAGGACCCTGGGATCATGACCTGAGCCAAAGGCAGATGCTTAATGGACTGAGCCACCTAGGTGCCCCCATTTCCACTTTCTTTTTTTAAGATTTTATTTATTTATTTCACAGACAGAGATTACAAGTCAGACAGAGATCACAAGTAGGCAGAGAGTCATGTGGGGGGCGGGGGGGAGGGGGGTGGCGTTGGGGGACAGGGGTGGAGGGGAAGCAGGCCCCCCACCAAGCAGAGAGCCCGACGAGGGGCTCGATCCCAGGGCACTGGGACCATGACCTGAGAGGAAGGCAGAGGCTTTAACTCACTGAGCCACCCAGGCACCCCCCACCATTTCAATTTTCAATTGTACTGTTATATGCTATATAAACATTCCTAGTAAACTAAACGGAGGGGAGAGTGTAGGGAGTGGGGGAAGGGCAGGGGTCATGAAATGAAGGGAAGTGTCTGAAAATACTGTTCAGCCATAAATGTAAGCTTAAAAGAAAATGAAAATTATACACTGGGTGATTTCAACATTCCTATGAATTCTCTGGTGATTCTTCCAGGTGGTTAAGAAGTAAATTAAAATGCATGCATTGCATAAAATATTCTTCTCTCCATATAGTGAAATGGAATCTCCAAAGAAAGATGATAAAGGTGGTTGTGGTGCTGTTAGAGGTGGCTAGTAACTTCTAAGTACACACTCAGTGTCAGGCCTTGTTCTAATTATTTTCCATATATTTATATAATTTAATCCTCAACCTTGAGAAGTAGGTATTATCATTCCCATTTTATAGATAAGTAACGAGTCCAAGGCAACAGCAGTGGATTGATCTAGGATTAATTACCAGGCAGCCTGCCTCCATAGCCTATGTTCTTAATCAAATATTTTACTGCCTTTAAAAACAAGTTCTCCATTCATAAACTAAAGCACACTAATCACAGAATTTTTTGTGAATGATACTTCTTTTTATTTTGTGGGTTTTTTTTTTTTTAAGATTTTATTTATTTGACAGAGAGAGAGAGCAAGAGCAGGAACACAAGCGGTGGGAGTGGGAGAGGGAGAAGCAGGCTTCCTGCCAAGCAGGGAGCCAGATGTGGGACTTGATCCCAGGACTCTGGGATCATGACCTGAGCTGAAAGCAGACACTTAACCACTGAGCCACCCAGGTGCCCTAAAGATTTTATTTTTAAGTAGCCTCTCTACACCCTATGTAGGGCTCAAACTCACAAACCCATGATCAAGGGTCACACGCTCCTCTGACTGAGCCAGCCAGGCGTCCCTATGACTATCACTTCTAATTTTACTTTAAATCTAGGTTGTAGGTTAAAAACTATCGTGGGATGCCTGGTGGCTCAGTGAGTTAAAGCCTCTGCCTTCGGCTCAGATTATGATCCCAGGGTCCTGGGAGCAAGCCCCGAATTGGGCTCTCTGCTCAGCAGGGAGCCTGCTTCCTCCTCTCTCTCTGCCTGCCTCTCTGCCTACTTGTGATCTCTGTCTGTCAAATAAATAAAATAAATAAATAAATAATGAGAAATAAAATATTTAAATAATCCAAAAGAAAGCAGGAGAGGGAGAATAGAAG
The DNA here is from genome assembly GCF_022355385.1 of Mustela nigripes. Taxonomy (NCBI): domain Eukaryota; kingdom Metazoa; phylum Chordata; class Mammalia; order Carnivora; family Mustelidae; genus Mustela; species Mustela nigripes. Next base: position 42,384,334 of record NC_081570.1, on the reverse strand, counting down.
AACAGGTTCAAGAAGAGAAGACAACAAATAACAGATAATAGTCAACCCAAGTCATAGTTTATCAATAATTACATTAAATGTTAATGATCTAAATAACACTGTCAAATAAATATAAAGCAAATTACACATGCACTTTGAAATTTTTCAAACATATATTTTGTTTAATGTATTATTTTATTTAACACTATATCCAAACCATTTTCAACATGTAAACAGTGAAAAAATTATAAAATACCTTAATTCTATTTTTCATATTAAGTATTCAAAACCCAATATGTATTTCATATAGCACATCTCAATTTGGACTAGCCTTCTTTGAAGGATTCAGTGATCACATATAGTTAATAGCTAATATATTAGCACAGGTTCAAAGACTCCAGTTAAAAGGCAGAAATTAACAAAGGATAGAAAACAATACAGTACTCCTTACAAAAGACACACCTTATGCAGGTAGATAAATAACATATACAGGTTAAGAGCAAAGGAACAGAAAAGAATATATCATGCAAACAGTAAGCAGAAGAAGATTGGAGTGGCTATTTTATTTATTTATTTATTTATTTATTTATTTATTTGAGAGAGAGTGTTTTAATGATATTAATGAAAAATAACAACCATTTTGGAAATGAAAAGAAAAAAATCCTGCAGATCTCAACAACCAGTTTTTCCATTTTCCTTTCTACAAGTCTATATTCAAACACAATATGAAATATTTGGAAGTACCTATGTAATTTTTATCTCCCCCCTTTTTTTTACTTAGCAATTCGTTCTAAGTACTCCTGACTTACATAATACAGTTTATTTGTATAATCTGTGATCTCAGTGTCAGTATTGTCCAAGACTACATGTTCTAAAAAGTCTAGTATCAAGATAGCTTACATTTCACTTTGCACAGTACAGCAGAGCCAACATGGAGGTAAAGATGATTAGTGAATTCCTCTTTTTAGTGGCAAAAATGAAATTTCCTCAGCGAAATTTACTAAATTAATCTGCATCTCACCAAAGATATTACCTTCTGGACAGAGTCCCAGTGCTTCGTAAGTAAGGAGTTCATTGACAGAAAAGCAATCATGAAGTTCTATAACATCAATATCACTTGGTCTCAGGCCAGATTTCTCATAGCACTTTCTGGCAGCTTCTTTACTCATATCAAAGCCAACCTAAAACCAAAACCACACATAAATAAATTAAGGGCATCAAAACTGGGACTTTTATATAAAATTTATAAAAGATTAATATGGATAACCTTTACAGCTAAAAATTGAGTGCAAGTATTGAGATCTCAGTTCATTCTATATCACATAGAAAGTCCAAATAAAAGAATATTCAGGATGGAGAATGTGCATATAAAATTCTGTACTACAAAGAACAGAATTTTATTTTTTTTAATTTTTTAAAAGATTTTATTTATCCATTTGACAGACAGAGATCACAAGTAGGCAGAGAGGCAGGCAGAGAGAAAGAGGGGAGGAAGCAGGCTCCCTGCTGAGCAGAGAGCCCCATGCCTGGCTGGATGCCAGGACCCTGGGAACATGACCTGAGCCGAAAGCAGAGGCTTTAACCCACTGTGCCACTCAGGCACCCAAGAACAGAATTTTAAATAATATATATAAAAAGGATTTACAATTCCTCAGGCCATGTCTTGTGCATTTATAAAAACTCTTTCAACCCACAATATGTTGTTGTGGTAAATAGGTGGGAAAAGAGATTGATCAAGAGATCATTATGACTCAGATACACTAAAAACTATGAGGAATTTCTATCTGGAAATAAACCAATCTTCACTTAAAAAAACCCTTGCTCTTAACACCCCTTTGATCTCAGATAATAGCAAGTTAACTTTTCTCCAAGGAAAAAAAATGTGATGTAAATACTATAATCAGAAAATCTGAGACACACAGCCACATCCCAGCTTTGTCATTTTAGGCAAGTTAGAGAGACATTTTCAAATTCAAAGCATTCTTGTAGTATCATTTGTAAACTCTAATTACCTTATGATTGTTATATATGTGTGCATATATGCACCTTTGCATTTCTTTAATATATATGTGTGTATCTTCAAATATTCAACTAACTCTAGGTCTGAATTCTCAATTTTTTAACTTCTTCCATATACACTCAATCTTTTATCAGGATTTTTAAAGTGCTAAGCATCAAGAAAGATCTCTGAAAATATCTTTGTTTTTCCCTTAACTGTGTAACAAAGGACCTCTGGGCATATCCAGTCAATTCAGACAGAAAAAGCCCACCAAAATAGCATGTTTTAGTAAGTTAAAAATGCATTCATGGCTCTATTACAAGAAGCATATGTTCTCATTTTTTTTCCCCTTAACAGATTCTTAAGGGTGGGTTATAATATTAAATTTTCTGGATTGATTTTTTTTTCAAGTAAATAACTTCTAGAGTGAATGACAACATGAGGTCACCTTGAAATTTTCAAACAGAAATTTCTCAACTGATAAATAAAATAATAATGATAAATAATGATAAATAATCTCAGACATACCCTATATGTTGGCTAATTGAACTTCATTTTTAAAAATCTCATACATACCATTTTTTTAAAAAGGTTTTATTTATTTATTTGACAGAGAGAAATCACAAGTAGATGGAGAGGCAGGCAGAGAGAAAGAGAGGGAAGCAGGCTCCCTGCTGAGCAGAAAGCCTGACGCGGGACTCGATCCCAGGACCCTGAGACCATGACCCGAGCCGAAGGCAGCGGCTTAACCCACTGAGCTACCCAGGCGCCCCTCATACATACCATTTTAATAATGCTGTTCTCTTTAAATGAGCTTGGCAAATCAGTTACCATCTCTTGTGCCAAAATTTCCACAGCTTTGGATTCCAGGCCATGCTTCCGTACAAACAGTTCACTAGCCAAAATTGCCGCTGCAGCACCATCGGAAGTGGGACTAAGAGAAGGTAAAAACAATTATTTACACCCAGTCCACCTCTATCCTAGGATTACAGACTAGTTGTTCTTTCTATGTGGAAAGAAAAACTAAGGATGCTTGCTAGTCATTGTACTCTCTTCACTGTAAAATCCACAGTTAAAAATTATACATGCTTCCCACTTGAGGACTGAACCTCTATCAAGAACTTAAATGCACAGGAAGAGGGTGCCAAAGCTCAGCTCACTGCTTGGTCTCCACGAGTCTCTCCCCTAAACTTCTTTTCAAAGAATCCTGGATTAGCCTCTGCAGATGCATAAGGCATCTTATAGTGACTTCTGAGGAGTCCACAATGTTCTTCCTATCCCAGTATAATAAAAATTCTACTCTAGGCCTAACTAGTCCAGCTTTGCTATCTCCCAAATAACCAGTCATGGAATACTTTTGAAAACTGGGAAAGGATGGAATAAAGAGACCACAAAGTCCAAACCAGAAAGTGGTTTAGTTAAGACTTGGGTGATCCCCTCAACGAGGAGATATCCTCTTTTCCTTATAGCAAGCTATGAAGGAAAGTGGCAAACTCAAAAAGCCTTCTCTGAGTTCAGCTGGACTTTATAAATGGACAGACCTTTTTACTGAAACAGATAAAAGCTGGCCCCATTTGTTCACTTGCATCCTAGCCAGTATCTTCCAGGTGACAACTGGGCACAGGCAGGAGCTCTGAAGTACTAATTTCATTTTTGGGGAGACAGATATTAACAAGCAATTTTCAAGATGTAACAGTTACCATTATTAGAGCTATTTTTTCCTTGTTTTTCTTGTTTTTCATTTTTCTTATTTCACATTTCCTCTAAGTTACTGTAATTGAGTAATGTTTCCTAAGGTAGAAGCATGGAGCAGAGAAAACAAAATGCTTAAGAGAAAAACTCTGGACTCCACTGGCCTCCTGAGCCACATTTACATGAATAAAATATAAGTTTTTAAAAGTAGGTAGAACTCATGAAAGAAGGAAATAAAATACAGAATTTTCCAAGAGAAAAGACAGTCTCTAGATATGAATAGGAAATATGGGTTCTCCCTCCAGAATGAGGACATTAGCAGGAGTGCTACAGAAGCAAACATAAATACAGATTTACCCAGACACAAAGCCTAAGGTTTACCTAAGGTGGTGGGAGGGAGCAATTATTTTTTCCTATTAAATATTAAAATGTGGGGGCGCAGAGGTGGCTCAGTCAGTTCAGCATCCGACTCTTGGTTTTGGCTCAGGTCATGACCTCATGGGTCTGGGATCTAGCCTCACATCATTGGGCTCTGCACTCAGCAGAGAGCCTGCTTGAAGATTCTCTTTGCTCCTCCCTTCTCACTCCCACTCTTTCTCTCTCTCTCAAATAAAGAAATAAATCTTTTTAAAAAATAAATAAATGAATAAATAAATATTAAATGAGGTTTTCTTACCAACATTGTAAGACAGTCAAATAATCAAAAACTTCTCGAGATGTCATCACTTCATCCAAACTGTATTCCTGCTGGAACTGGGAATTCCTAAACACAAAATAAGTAGTTATAGAATACTCGAGGTAGCAATTACAATTTTGTTGAAAATATTCTGATCCAGAAGTCAGAGAATAATATGTAAATTTAACAACCAAAAGACAGTCTTTTATGAACAGTTTCAACCTTAATATAAATTGTTTGTCCAAACTGAAGTTTTTAATTAAGGCAAGAAATGATCATTACTGTCTTTGTTATGCTAATAGGGTGACTCATAGTGGGCCCTTGTTAAGGGGGAGTGCAGGAAGAGGGGCAGCAGGGGGCTGGTCATCAGAAACATCAACCATGTGAATACAGAGTTAGGACTTTTGAACCACTTTGACCCCTGAAAAGAAGGGAGGGGCTGGAGATGGAGTTCAGTTATGTGGCCAATGATTTAATCAAGTGTGCCTGCCTAATAAAGCCCCAGTAAAAACTATGGACACTGAAGCTTGCTGGAGCTACCTGATTGGTGAGTACCTTCATTTATCCAGAGGGTGATGTGTCCTGACTCCATGGGAAGAGGGTGCCAAAGCTCAGCTTTAGGAACTCTCACAGATTTTACCCTATATGCCTCCTTATTTGCTGTTTCTGAGTTGTGTCCTTCATAATAGTACTGTAATCATAAGTACAACACTTTCCTGAATTCTGGGAATAAGTCTAGTAAATTATCAAACACAAATGATCATGGAAACCCCTGAATTTATAGTCAGTTGTTCGGAACTGCAGGTGGCCTAGAGACCCTACTTGCGGTTAGCTTCTTAAGTGAGGGCAGTCTTGTGGAGGACTAAATCCTTAATTCAGGGGGTCTGCATCAACTCAAGTGATTAGTGACAGAATTGAATTGCAGTACACCTAGCAAGTATGTCAGATCAGTTGGGGGTCAAAATAAAATACCATTTTTTCCCCCTGAAGAATTATTTAATACTAGCTCCTTGGAAGCAAAACAAGGGTGCCTGGGTGGCTCAGTTGGTTAAGCAACTGCCTTCAGCTCAGGTCATGATCTAAGAGTCCTGGGATCGAGCCTCATATCAGGGAGTCTGCCTCTCCCTCTGCCCCTCTATCCCATTCATGTTCTCTCTCTCGCTCTCAAATAAATAAATAAAATATTTTTTAAAATAAAAAAATAAAAATAAAATCAGATGGTTTCAGAACCTGCTCTGACAGAAATAGCAGAAACATTAGACACCACAAAGGAGATTCTAAAAGCAAACTTCAACTGGTATAGAAATTAATGAGCAATTCAAATGTTTAGAAATAAAGCCCATGTAACTTAGAGCTGTATACTAGTATGTGCACCTCTGCTTCTAAAGTTAATGTTGACCACCACCAACTTCCAAAAAAATACCTAATTTATGCCAGATTCTGTGCAAGGCAAGTAGGACAAGGGTATGTCCCATGGGTCCTTACCCTCAAAGAATTCAGTCTGAATCTGTGGCAAACAAATACAATATGATAAATACCATTACAGAAATGTTATACAGGGGAGCACCTGGGTGGCTCAGTCAGTTAAACATGTGACTTTTGGATTTGGCTCAGGTCATGATCTCAGGGTTGTGAGATTCTCTCCCTCTCCCCCAGGCTCACACATGTGAGCCTGTGTGCCCCCCCAAATACATGAATAAATAAAATATTTTTAGAAAAAATGTTACACAGTATGGCATGGGAGCACACAGAATTGGCAAGAGACCCAGGTACCAAAGGGAGCTTCCTCTGTGGGGTTAGCAAATAAGAGAAAGTAGGAGATAGAGAATTCCTGGCAAAAAGATCAGTACACCAAAGCCTCTTGAGTTAAAGTAGTTCATTGAAGCCAGGCCATGAAGTTTGGGAGGAAATGTGGACTCAAGGTGAAGAAGAGAGAATGAGAGAAATAAACAAAGATCAGATCATAAAAGGCCAGTATATGGTATTTACATTTTATACTAAAAACAGGGGTGCCTGGGTGGCTCAGTCATTAAGCATCTGCCTTTGGCTCAGTCATGATCCCAGGGTCCTAGGATTGAGCCCCACATCAGGCTCCCTACTCAGTGGGAAGCTGGCTTCTCCCTCTCCTGATGCCCCTGCTTGTGTCTCTCTCTGCCAAATAATTAAATAAAATCTTTAAAAATATATATATATGTATATATATGTGTGTGTATATATATACTAAAAACAATGAAGAACTACCAAAGGATATTAAGCTGGGGTAAGACAATCAGACTTTCAATTATTTTTTTCAAAGATTTTATTTATCTATTTGAGAGAAAAAGTGTATGACAGAGAGCGCAAGTGGAGGAGAGGGCTGAGAGAGAGGGAGAAGCAGACTCCTCGCTAAGCAGAGAACCCGATGTGGGGCTCAATCCCAGGACCCTGGGATCACGACCTGAGCCAAAGGCAGATGCTTAATTGACTGAGCCACCAGGCACCACCACACTTGTATTTAAACAAGAAGCCTAGGATATGGAAAAGAGATGGTAAAGGGAATTACCAAAAGCAACTAAACCGAGAGATTATGACAACAATTAAGGCAGGAAATGATAAGGGCCTATAGTAGGGAACTGGAAGTGAAATATGGAGAGAAGAAATGATTTCAAGAGACAGTCACTAGGCTTCTGTTCATCCTCTACTCATCTGCAACTCATATGGGACACTGAGGAAGAAGGCAGAGTTAAGAATGACTTCTAACTGGGGTGCCTGGGTGTCTCAGTCAGTTAAGCATCCAACTCTAAATCTCAGCTCAAGTCCTGATCTCTGGGTTGTGAGTTCAAGCCCCACATTGGCTCTACTCCCAGTGCTGGGCTCCACACCTGCACTGGGCTCCACATGCTGCACTGGGCTCCACATGAGGTATGGACCCTACGTTAAAAAAAAAAAAAAAAAAAAAATACGGGCGCCTGGGTGGCTCAGTGGGTTAAGCCGCTGCCTTCAGCTCAGGTCATGATCTCAGAGTCCTGGGATCGAGTCCCGCGTCGGGCTCTCTGCTCAGCAGGGAGCCTGCTTCCCTCTCTCTCTCTCTGCCTGCCTCTCCATCCTCTTGTGATTTCTCTCTGTCAAATAAATAAATAAATAAAATAAAATTAAAAAAAAAAAAATAGAAGAAGAATGACTTCTAGTTTTCTATAAATTGGAATATATTGATGTCATTCATGGAGAATACTGAAGGAAAAATAGGGTTGTCCAAATTCTATATGGACATGTTGACTCTGAGGCACTTGTGGAACATCTAAGTAGAGACAACCAGGAGAAAGTTATAACTTTCATACATAAAATTATATACAGGTCTGATGACTCAAGAGGCATGAGCTATCCCTCATTCTACTTATCACAGATTCTCAGATTCACAGATTCTCACTGCCTTTAAATATCTTTATAATTTGTGAGAAAATATTTAAGAATAGTTTTGTAATTCAACCTTCTTAGAAATATGTAACAGGGTATCTATAATGACTGGTCAGCAAGCACAGGATTCTCTTTCTTCCTTAACCAAGCAAAACCTAGTGCAAGAAGTTGGCATCTGAAATTTCTGAGCAAAACCTAGAAGGCTATTCTTCAGTGTTTTAAAGAGTTTTATACGATGAAACTGACATCCAGAAATAACATCTGCCTAGTCAACATAATTGAGTACTTATACTATGCAATAGAAGATTCATGGGGCAAGGAACTTAACTGCCTTGTTCACTGCTGTATCACTAGTAGCTAAAGAAATGTCTTGCACATAGTAGGCTACTGAATACCTAGCTGTTGAGTGAATGAAATTCCTTTAGAAGAATGCCACAATGAGTGAATATATGATGCCTATTTAGGCACAGTGATAAGTAAGAGAAAGACTAAGAAGATTTGAATCTCAAGGAAAGTTAAGAACTACTCCTTGGGGGCACCTGGGTGGCTCAGTCTATTAAGCATCTGCCTTTGGCTAGGTTCATGATCCCGGAATCCTGGGATCGAGTCCTACATTAGGTTCCCTGCCGGTGGAAAGTCTGCTTCTCCCTCTGACCCTTCCCCCATCATGCTTTCTCTCTCTCACTTTCTTCTCAAATAAATAAATAAAATCCTACTCAAAACAAAACTACTCCTTGGCGCCTCAAAGCCAAGAGACTGCAATGCTGTCAATTCCTCAATATGTTGGTATAGCTCCTTACTATTCAGGAAATCACAAATATTTTTAATGGTTTTCTAAGTTCTAAGGACAAAGAATTCAGTTTTAGACCATTTTTATGGACTTAAGACTACTCATCCAAACTTTACTATTCAGTAACAGCAAAGTTTTATTGAACATATACTATGTTCCAATACCATCATCAAAGAAGAAAGACTTATAAAGAACTAGGTACGATAGTGTGATGTGTTACAATATAAGTATAGAGACAGGGCAACAAAACTCATGAGGAAAAAAAATAGGCCCAGGAAGCTTTAAGAAGGCATTAAGAGAGGGCCCCTGGGTGGTATAGTCAGTTGAGTATCCAACTCTTGATTTCAGTTCAGGTTATGATCTCAGAGTCATAGGATCAAGCCCTGCATTGGGCTCTGAGCTCAGCAAGAAGTCTGCTAAAGTTTCTCCCTCTCCCTCCACCCCTCCCTGTACTTGTTTTCCCTCTCTCTCTCAAATAAGTAAATAAATCTTTAAAAAAAAAAATAAAAAGATGTTAAGAGAAGCAATGACATTTGGATTGGGGATTGATGGGTAAGTAGATATTCACCAAACAAAAGAAAGGCAAAAAGATATTCCAAGGAGAACTAACAGCCTAACTAAAAACACAAAAGTGAGTGCTATATACTATACTTGGGAAAAAACATGTAATCTGGTGAGGCTAGAGATTGGGAATAGCCAGAAAGTGGTAGGAAATAAAACTGGCAAAGTAGGGGCACTTTGATGGCTAAGTGGGTTGAGCCTCTGCCTTCAGCTCAGGTCGTGGTCTCAGGGTCCTGGGATCGAGCCCCACATCAGGCTCTCTGCTCAGTGGGGAGCCTGCTTCTCCCTCCCCTTCTGTCTGCCTCTCTGCCTACTTGTGATCTCTCTCTCTCTCTCTCTCTCTGTCAAATAAATGAATAATTTTTTTTAAAAAATAGGGGTGCCTGGGTGGCTCAGTGGGTTAAAGCCCCTGCCTTCAACTCAGGTCATAATCCCAGGGTCGTGGGATGGAGCCTTTCATTTCTGCTCAGCAGGGAGTCTGCTTTCTCCTCTCTCTGCCTGCCTCTGCCTACTTGTCATCTCTGTCTGTCAAATAAATAAAGAAAAAAATCTTAAAAAAAAAACTAGGAGACTCAGGACACCTAACAGTAGTATGAAACATCAGAGATATGTGGTAATAATCCACTTGTGGTATAAAATATTTCTTGTCATGGTTTTATGTTTGGATATATGACAAAATTTGTTTAGTAGTTCAGAAACAATTTACTGAGCACCTATCATGTTCCAAGCTCTATGCTGAGCATTAAGAACAGGAAGAGATGGCTCTGGCCCTCACCAAGTTTACGATCTAGTAGGAGGAAATATAATCATTATTTTACCAATACTTAGAATGATCCTGTGCAAGTTGCTTCCTTTCTGTAAATCTCGTTTTCCTATCTATAAAATGAGAATAAAAATATCTACCTTATAGGGTCCTTGAGAGGATTAAATCAAAATGTATACAAAAATAGCTAGCACAGGGGCACCCAGGTGGCTCAGTGGGTTAAAGCCTCTGCCTTCAGCTTGGGTCATGATCTCAGGGTCCTGGGATAGAGCCCTGCATCAGGCTCTCTGCTCAGCAGGGAGCCTGCTTCCTCCTCTCTCTCTGCCTGCCTCTGCCTACTTGTGATCTCTGTCTGTCAAATAAATAACTAAAATCTTAAAAAAAAAAAAAAACTAGCACAGTGACACACAGTTGGGACTTAGTAAATCCAGCTATTGCTCTTTTACTGCCTAGTGGTATTCTTTTATAGAGGTTATAGCTAAGTGGCACTAATTCAATTGCCAGTGAACCAATTTTATTCAGCAACCATTAAATACAGGCTATAAGCCTGGCTTGCACTAAGCACGAGGGATTCAAAGACAAATAATCTGTAATACACAGGATGTAATTCTACTTCCGATCATTTAGGATATAAATAACCGTATTATTCTACCAGAGTAAGTGTTAATGATACTGACATAACTAAAACATTACTAAAGTAATAAAAATAATTTAATAGAAAGTAATTAAAATGGCTACTAATATGCATTTTATGAACATTTTAAGAAAAGTTTTAAGGACTAGTTTAAAATGATCACTGGTTATATTCAACTAAAATTATTTAATAAATTTCATTACTGCAGTTGTAATGTATGACCAATTACATCTTTAACACCAACCATTCACATTCTTTCATAAACTTAAAGGCGCTCTAAACATAAACAGACCCAAAACTAAAACTGTAGTCAAGAGTTTACTTGGGTACAAGCCTTTTATATGAAAAACAATACATATTCTAGTTAATACCTTTGAGGTCTTACATTTTCTTTTTAAGTATAAAGGATAAAGTATAAAGGATATCTCAGATTTTCACTATTTCATATTTCCTAAGTACTTACGGGTTGTTAACTGAATGTTTATGATTTTTCCATCCAATTTTTGCGAACTGTTCAACTGTTGTTCCTGTTGAGAAAACAAACATCTATTAGCAGGTCAATGCCTTCCTATCGCTTATTAACAAACATGGCAATGGTACTCAGTGCCCCGCCAAATATTTCTACCTTTTCCCTGGTATAAATGATCAATTTCAATGACCTTTTCCCTGGTATAAATGAACAACTTCAACACTGATCCCTCACATAAAAGTTATTATTGAATCCACTAATAAGCATATGACATGAAAACAGTTCAAACTGGCCAATTCTACCTAGTATAACTAGAGTCCAATTTTAAAAACCAGAAAATATAGCCTGAGATTAACAGTGGATGTAAGGCAGGAAAGCACTGCCAGAAATCTTTCAAGGAATATACCAAAGCTACCCAATACCCATAGATTAAATGAATTTTACAACTCACAGCCTCTAAGACCTGATCCTTCTCCTTCCTTATGATAAAGCAAAAGGGTCTTCAGAAAAGTTACAGCTTAACAAGAAATATTTGTTTTTAAATTCCTTAACAGAGGGCTTAAAGATTAGTGTCAAAAAAACAAACGCATACATTAAGAAAGTAAAATATGAAAAAAAAATTTACTACTTTTTAAAAAAGATATTTTATTTATTCATTTGAGAGAGAAAGAGAGCACGAGCAAGAGAGCAAGAGTATGAGCAAGGAAGAGGGAGAAGGAAAAGCAGACCTACCCAGGGTTCATCCCAAGACCTCAGGATCATGACCTGAGCTGAAGGCAGATGCTTACCATGAGCCAACCAAGTGCTCCCCCAACACATTTTTTTTTCTACTTTCAAAAAGATAAAGCAGCATATGATAGATTTTGAATCCCACTTCAGGGCCAGAAAGGCCAAGGGAGGAGAAAGTCCACTGTAGGAGCTGATAAAGTTATGTTAATGTATGGCACAGGAAAATGAAGAGTCCCTATTTCTGCTTCATCTCTATCTTCTCTGGCAGGAGGATGATATTCAGAGCAGAAATAACATACATACAACTCAGCAAATCTTGAAGAAAGTAGAGTCCATACTAGTGATCTCATACCCATAAGAATGATGATCAGGAGGAAGCCAATATGGACTTAGTAAGAATAAGCCATAGCAGAGTTATGTCTTGTTTTGATTGGTTTGACTAGTAGATCAGATGAAACACAGTATCTGTATATCAGTAAAACAATTAAAATTTTTAGGATATCTTTTGGGACAAGGTAAGGAAATACTACGGTGTGGGTTTGGGTTTTTCTTTTGTTTGGGGGGAGCAAACTTTGATGTCACTAAAAAAATAAGGGGGGACACCCAGGTGGCTCAGTTGATTAAGCTTCTGGCTTCAGCTCAGGTCATGCTCAGGTCATGATCCCAGGGTCATGACCCTGCTCAGCAGGGAGCCTGGTTTCCCTTTGCTTGCTGCACCCCCTGCTTGTGCTCTCTCTCTCTCTCTGACAAATAAATAAATAAAATCTTTAAAAAATAATAAAATTTTAAATAAAAATTTTAAAATGAGGGTCCTTTTGTCTAATAAGTTTAGATAATACTGGGTTAAACAAAGTTAAACATATTTCTTTATAGCAAGACATTCAGAGCCTTTACTATTATTACATGTATATTATGACTGTTTAAAAAGGGATTGACGGAAGACACCTGGGTGGCTCAGTTTGTTAAGCATCTGTCCTCGGCTCAGGTCATGATCCCAGAGTCCTGGGATCAAGTCCCACATCAGCCTCCTTGCTCAGCGGAGAGCCTGCTTCTCCCTTTCCTTCTGCCTGCTGCTCCCCATGCTTATGTGTTCTCTCTCTCTCTCTCTCTGACAAACAAAATCTTTTAAAAAATAAATAAAAATAAAAATAGAAAGTGGTTAAAAGATGATGTATCTCCCAACTTATCTGACCCATGTCACAGAGAATGTTATAAGGTTAACATCCCACAGAACACACTTGTGAAACCACCAGCATTGACTAATGTGCTGTAACCTGGAGAAAAGTCTCTAGTACTCTCCAGTAACCTGGAGAAAAGTCTCTAGTGCTAACCTCTAGCCTCAGCCATGCTCTGGCTAGTATATCTACCAAAAATTCGATCAGAAAATTAAAGGTATGCTCATCAAACCTGAACCTGGGAAGGACTGCTAGAATGTTGAATCCAAATAGATTTCAACAAGGTTTATTAATGGGTTGGAGAGGAATGTAATTAGTTAAAGGACCCAATTCTATTTCTAGAACTCCAAAACAACCTGGGAAAGGAAGAGCAACTATGAGAAAGGCTCTTGAGGTTCTATTTGACTACAAGCTCAATATGATTTAACAGTGTGTTGCAACTACCAGAAAAGCTTACAGTATCCTCAATGAGACCGGTTATAACGGCTCATGAAACAAGTAAAATGAGAAACAGTTAAAGAGAAGAGAAGTTAAGCACAACATCTCGCTGGCTCAAATATTTGAAGAGCTATAAGGTGAAAGAGGCTCCCGTCTTACGAGCCTCAGGAGACAGAAACAGGAGCATGGATGGAAACTACAGGGAGAGAGATCTGATTTCAACAATTGGAATCACCCAAAAAATGGAATGAGTGGCCTCTGTTGGTGGCAAGTTTCTTGTCACAAGAAGTACAAATGCTCTGTTGCCACATATTAGAAGATTTACAAGTAATTCATGCATGGATTGGTAGGAAGAGGGGCAACTGAACTGTACAAAAGCACTTGGCATAGTGTCTGATATAAGAGATATTCAATAAGTGTTGATGTCTTTTCTTTTTTTCCTTACCCTGGAATCTAATTAATCTATATCCAATTAATCTATAACCCTTTAAAAAATATTCTGCCAGTGACTTACCATATCTTTATTAAACCTATGTACTAATGATGGGCTTGGTGACCACTGATCCTGAACTGCTAATTCAGATATTTGGCTATTCAAAGGATACTCCTAGTATAAAAATAGTTCAACCTTCTTGAATCAAATTTTGAAGCCACAAAATACTGCTGATTTAACAGCAGAATGTGAGCTACTACAAACATTTGTATCCATTCATGTTTAGTATACATTCACAAAGAACAATTTCAAATGACAATTTCAGAGCCCATAATATTTTACAGTTTATTAAAAATCTACTGGATGAAGAATAACATTTCAACTAAAGTACGGTACATTTATAACTCAAAGTTTGGGCTAGAAAATTATCCAAGTATTCTGAACAATATAAAACTTGAGGAAAGATATAAGCTTATAAACACACCAGGCACAGGATTTCCAGGTAGCTGAGGACAATGAAGGCTGCCTAAATCTCTTCTCTCTCCATATCCTCCAAAAACAACATAGAATGACAAGAACTGCACAAAACCATACCTTCCACAAAACTAGACAAGAGACTACTCATGCTCACTCTTTCTCTGGCTCTCAGAAATAAATAAAATTTTTAAAAATAAAATAAAATAAATAAAACCACCACTGGGAAGAGAAAGACTCCCCCACGAATGTAAAAAGAGTGAACAATATTACTACAGATCAAAGCATGACTACAGGGAAGGGTCTGAAAAGTACAGAGATTCAAGGTGGTAATCTTTGAAAAGCATAGCTATGGAAGAAAAAAAGGGGAGGGCGTGCAAAAAGAAAGGGAAAGGTATCCTTTGGCAGCTGGATAGTGAAAGAGGAAAGAGGCAAAGAGGGAAACCTTTAGGGTCCTGCAAGACAAAAAAGAAAGAGAGAGAAATCAGAGGACACACAACTCATTTTTCAAAAAAATCCACTACAGATATAAGACATTACTACCCTGATATAAGAGGGAGCCAAAGAACCAGGAATCACCCCATATCACAATGCAATAAAACTAAAAAGCATTTTTTTAAAGATTGTATTTATTTATTTGACAGAGGGAAAAAGACAGCAAGAGAGGGAACACAAGCAGGGGGAGGGGGAGGGAGAGAAGCAGGCTCCCCACTGATAGGGGAACTGGATGAGGGGCTTGATCCCAACATCCTGAGCCAAAGGCATACACTTAACAACTGAGCCACCCAGGCACCTCATAACTAAAAATTATTAATAAATTTTAAAAATTAAGAGGTGCGTGGGTGGCTCAGTCAGTTAAGCATCTGACTTGATTTTGGCTGAGGTCATGATCTCAGTGTTGTGACACTGAGCCTCACATTGGGCTCCAAGCTGGCCATGGAGTCTACTTAAGATTCTCTCTCCCCATCTTCCTCTGCCCCTCCCCACTGCCACCACTGGCCCATATGCACACGCATGCTCTCTCTAAATAAATAAATAAAGTAAAATAAGATAAAAGCACAATTAGCAATTTAAAAAATATTTCCGGGGCGCCTGGGTGGCTCAGTGGATTAAGCCGCTGCCTTCGGCTCAGGTCATGATCTCAGGGTCCTGGGATCGAGCCCCGCATCGGGCTCTTTGCTCAGCGGGAGCCTGCTTCTCTCTCTCTCTCTCTGCCTGACTCTCCGCCTACTTGTGATCTCTCTCTCTCTGTCAAATAAATAAATAAATAAAATCTTTAAAAAAAAAAAAAAAAAAAAAAAAAAAATATTTCCATGAAACAACTCCTAGGTAAAAAATAAATTATTAAAGAAATGCAAATGGAAATTATAAAATTCACTGTAAACAATTCATATCACAATCAATGTGATATGTTTAAAGCAGCAATCAGGAAAACACACAGCACTAAACACAAGAAAGAAAGAGTGATAAAATGTAATATTATTTGGCAATGAAAAGAAATAATGTCCTTGTACATGCTATGCATGAATGAACTGGGAAGACATTATACTAAGTGAAAGAATCCAGTCACAAAGGCCACATATTATGATTCCATTTAAATAAAATGTCCAGAATATGCAAATCCATAATAACAGAAGGAAGACTAGTGGCTGCCAAGTGCCTGAGAGGAGTAGATAATGGAGAGGACCACTAATGGGTATGAGGCTTCCTTTTGGGGTGATGAAAATGTTCTGAGATTAGGTAGCGGTAATGGTTGCACAACTCTGAATATAATAAAAATCACTGAGTTGTACACTTCAAAAGAGTGACTTTAATGGGATGTGAATTATATCTCAATGAAGTTGTCATTAAAAAGAAAGAAAATGTATTAGATTTCCAACTCAAAAACTAGAAAAACAACTGAAGTAAACTAAAAGAAAGTACAAGGAAGATATAAGCAGAAATTATTTTGGTAAAGAATAAAAAGAGTAGACATAATCAACATCTTGTTATTTTAAAAATTTACAAATAGGCAAACTACTACTAATCTAATTTTTTAAAGGAGAAAACATGAATACACAAAAAATAAAAAGTAACAAGAGAAGGGCACCTGGGTGGCTCAGATGATTGAGCCTTGGTTGGTTTGGTTTCAGCTGGTTGACTTTGGTTGACTTGGTTTCAGCTCAGGTCCTAATCTCGGAGTCTTGGGATAGAGCTCTGAGATATGCTCACCACTCAGTGGGGAGTCTGCTTGAGATTCTCTCCCTCTTCCTCTCCCTCTACCCTTCCCCTGCTCATGCTTGCACACTCTCTCTCTCTCAAATAAATAAATCAATCTTAAAAAAAAATAGCAAGAGGAAAATACCATTGAAATAGAAACAAGTTTTAAAATTGTAAAAGACTACTTTTCTGACTTCTGTATAAAGATTTGGAAATCTAAATGAAATGGATAATTTCCTAGAGATATACAGACTGCCCCAAATGACCTCACTAAAGATAAGATATTTAAACATAAAGAAATATATAGGGGCGCTTGGGTGGCACAGTCATTAAGTGGCTGCCTTCAACTCAGATCATGATTCCAGGGTCCTAGGATCGAGGCCTGCATCAGGCTCCCTGCTCAGAGGGGAAACTGCTTCTCCCCCTCCCACTCTGCCTGCTTGTGTTCCCTCTCTCGCTGTGTCTTTCTCTGTCAAATAAACAAAATCCTTAAAAATAAATAAAAATTGAAAATAAAAGCAATACTAAAAGCAACTAAAAATTGGGTCTGCTTTAAACAGAAACATAAATAGATAGATATTAATTACCAAGCAACTACCAAAAAGAAAAAGAGAGAAAAATAGGCCAAGATGGTTCCACAGGGAATTCTACCAAACCTACAAAGTATTGTAGTCCCAAGACTCTACAAATTGTATCAGAGCATGAAAAGTAAAGAAAGTCTTCCTATTTCTTTTTATAAGGGAAGTATAAAATTAATACAACTTGGTATTAAAACAAGGGAAAAAGATAAAGACAAAGGAAAAAAAGAAAATTGTACATCAATATCACTTACAAATATTGATTTAAAGTACTACATAAAATAAAATAGTGACAGAATCTAATCCTCCACACACAAAAATCAATACATCATGACCAAGTGTCATTCATTTCAGATATGCAAAGTTGGTTCAATATCAGCAATCCATTAATAAAATATTCTAATAATATATCTAAATGAGGGACATAATGCAATTAATTCAACAGGTGCTGGAAAAAGCCTTTAACAAAATATAATTTCCCATTCCTAAAAAATAGGAAAACAACTAAAAAAAATAACTGATGAATACTTTCTGAACACAACAAAATTATATATGTATATATATACACACACATATATTTATGAGCCTGAAGCCAGCAGCCAGAATCTTATTTAGCCAGCAGCCAGAATCTTATTTAATGGGGTAATAACATCTCCCATAATGGATTGTTATAAGGATTGTTTAAGATAATAAGACAATATAGGTATGGAAATTCATCCATTCATTCAACAAATATTTATTTACATATGCTAGGGACTATAGAAGAGAAAGGAAAAAAACAAACAAACCAACTTTCTTCTGTCCAGATTACATGCCAAGCACTGTACTAAGCTGGGTATATTGAAAGTAAACAAAATGGACAGGGATCCTGCTTTCATGGAGTTTACAGAATAATAAGGAAGACAAAAATTAAACAAATAAAAACACACAACATATATATGAATGTAAATATTGCCAGAAGCTATGAAAGAAAGCAATACGGGGCTATCTATGAGCAAGAATAACAGGAAGACCTACTTCAATTTGAATGGTCTAGGACAGTCTTTCTTTGAAGATTACTTAATTACAGAACACCTGTTTTGTGCCAAGCACTGATCTTAGTAACAGTCACTGAATAGGGAATAAAACAAAATTCAGTGGCCTTATAGAACTTAGATTCTGGCTAGAAGAGACGGTCAATGGAGAAAAAATACATGTGCCAAATTTTTGTAAGTGTTCTATAAAATAGTAAAGCAGGAGACAGAGGATAGGGAGTTCTGGGAAAGAGGGTGATGAAAGAAGCAGATGACAATGTTGAAGCAAAGACCTGATGGAGTAAGCACTGATGGGATCTTAGGGTAGAGAATTCCAGAAGTGGAAACAGCAAGGCTGCCTGAAGTAGGAATGTGCTTACTGTTCTCAAAAACAGAAAGGATAATGTGGCTAGAGTACAATGGTGAAAGAACAAAATGGTAAGAGATGAGGTCAGAAAGCTACAGAGGGTGGGAGACCAGAGAGTGTAGAAGGTTGTAGTTTTAAGTTTCAATGTTTGTAGCTAAGTTTGTAGCTAAGTTTCAATCTGAGTGTGATGAGAACACATGGAGAATTTTGAGCAAAGGAGTGAAATGATCTGGCTTTTATTTTAAACACACCATCTGAAGGAGGATTTAGATTATAATACAGCTATTAAGAACTGTGTTGTCCTTCCCACTGCTCAAAATAAAGTTGTTTCTTAACTACACCTCTCTGTTATACTCCTATAGCAGCCAGGGATGGTTGGTCACATACATGTCAATAAAATTAAATATTGAGGGGTGCCTGGGTGGCTCAGTGGGTTAAAGGCTCTGCCTTCGCCTCAAGTCATGATCCCAGGTCCTGGGATCGAGCCCCGCATAGGGCTCTCTGCTAAGCGGGAAGCCTGCTTCCTCCTCTCTCTCTGTGCCTACTTGTGATTTCTGTCAAATAAATAAATAAAATCTTTTTTAAAAAATTAAATATTGATTTGACTGGTGATTTTTGAATTAAAAAACAAAACAAACAAAACACTGCTCGGGCTATAAAGTACAGATTTGCCTACAGAGATACACAAGCAAAAGCAGAAAAACCAATTAGGACTTCTACAAGCCAGGTAAGAAATGATAGTGGCATGCACTGTAGTATAAGTGAGTACAAGTGAGAAACAGATACTGAAAAATGAGTGAAAAGGTTTGCCAATACAGTGAATGTCAAGTTCAAGTAGAATCAAAAACAGCTTCAAGGTTTTTGGACAAAGGTCCTAGAAAGATGGAATTACCATTTACTGAATGGGGAAAACTTCAGGAAGAATAGAGGGAAAAGGGGGAGTTCAGGGAAAGAATTAGGACTTCAGTTTTAGACATACTAAATTTGAGAAGCCAATTAGACATCCAAGTAGAGATACTTTTGTAAAGTGTTGGAGATATGAGACAAGTTGTTGTGGTTTTTTTTTTTTTTTTAAGACCTAAAAGATGGGGGTGCCTAGGTGGCTTAGTCAGTTAAGCATCTGACTCTTGATCTCAGCTCAGTTCTTGATCTTGGGGCTGTGAATTCAAGCCCCATCTTGGGCTCCATGCTGGGCATGGAACCTACTTAAAAAAAAAAAAAAAAAAAAAAAAGGGAGGGGGGCATCTGGGTAGCTCAGTGCGTTAAGCCTCTGCTTTTGACTCAGGTCATGATCTCAGGGTCCTGAGCTCTCTGCTCTCTGCTCAGTGAGGAGCCTGCTTCCCTTTCTCTCTCTGCCTGCCTCTCTGCCTACTTATGATGGGTCTCTGTCAAATAAATAAACAAAATCTTTGGGGGGGGGGGAAGGATGAGGACAGATGACCGTGAAAGAATGGAGTAAAGAGCAGTGTAGCCAAAGGGAAGGGAATATGAGACTCTAAGGCAGAAAAATGTTTGGCTTACTGAAGAGACAGAAAAAAGGCCAGTGTGCTTAAACCCAGGAGACTATACAACCAGGATGAAAACAATAAGAAATTATTTTTTTTAAATACAGAGTCTCCTTATTCTACAATAACAAATGATACATATTTTGGTACCTAAATGGTACAGACTATGTCCCTGACGAAACTCATATGTTGAAGCCCTAACCCTCAATGTAATGGTATTTGGAAATGGGACTCCTTGGAGGTAATTAGAGTAGATGAGGTCATGAGGGTGAGGACTTCCTGATGGGTTAGTGCCCTTCTCTTTTTAAAAAGGGGAAGAGAGGGGCGCCTGGGTGGCTCAGTGGGTTAAGCCTCTGCCTTCAGCTCAGGTCATGATCTCAGGGTCCTGGGATCGAGCCCCATGTTGGGTTCACTGCTCAGCAAGGAGCCTGCTTCCCCAATTCTCTCTCTGCCTGCCTCTCTGCCTACTTGTCTCTCTCTGTCAAATAAATAAATAAAATCTTAAAATAAAATAAAATAAAAAGGGGAAGAGAAAGATGTTTCCTTCTCTCACTCTGTCTCTCTCATTCTCTCTCTCTGCACCCACACAAAAAAAGAGGTCATTTAAGTATACATGAGAGGGCAGCAAACCAAAAAAGCTATCTTGCACCTTGATCTTGGACTTCTCAGCCTCTAGAATTGTGAGAAATGAATTTTTGTTATTTGAGCTACCCAGTCTGTGGTATTTTGCTAGAGCAGCCTGAGCAGAACTAATATACTGGAATTGGGGTTACACTAAACAAAAATGTAAAATATGTGAATGGCTTTGGAACAGAAGATGGTTATAAGGAAACTGCTAGTGATAGCCTAAAGTGCCTTAAATAAACTATTAATAGAAGCCTCCAGATCCTTTGAGGATACTAGTGGTGAAGGTTTGTTTGCAAAATGATAAAACCTTACTGAGGACGGGAGGAAAGGAGAGCCTTGCCACAATAGGAGCAGAAATTATAATAACTATTATCTGCAGTTATGTGAAAATTAGATAAGGAAAATATTGAAGGTGCCACATGGTTTATTCTTGCGTTTATAGGAAAAAATCTATATTGCTATATTGAGGAAAGGGCTATTAAATAAAAAAAACTCAGGACTTGATGGTCTTGAAAATTCAAGTTTCTCAAAATGGGAAAAGATGCTAAAATTAAGAAGTAGCATTTGAGCAAAGATCAAATCCAGGGCACTGCCAGGAAAAAATGATCCAAAGATGAGGCCCAGGGTATGACAAATCTTTTGTTAAAGATCTCAGATCAGAAGTGATGCCTCAGGGGCGCCTGGGTGGCTCAGTGGGTTAAAGCCTCTGCCTTCAGCTCAGGTCATGATGCCAGGGTCCTGGGATGGAGCCCCATGTCAGTCTCTCTGCTCAGCAGGGAGCCTGCTTCCTCTGTCTGTCTCTGCCTGCCTCTCTGCCTACTTGTGATCTCTGTCTGTCAAATAAAGAAAATCTTAAAAAAAAAAAAAAAGTGATTCCTCAGAATATAGTTTGAATAGAAAAAAGCCCTCTAAAGAGGAAAAGCCTCTGCCTCACAAATCTCCTATCAAAGAACTACAAGGAAGCTTAAGAATGCTGTCCCTCAGCCATCTCAGAAAGGACCCAAGGAAGAGAGCTTATCTCAAAGGCATTTGCAGGTGTAGCTTTTTGTTTAATGGAGTGACCCAAGGAGATTCACATGAGACCCACAAAATTCTTAAGATAAAAATAATCTACATAGAGGATTCTTGGGTATTAACATTCTATTTTTCACCTGGTAGGTGGTTTTGGTCACAGTGAGGAGCTGAGAATTCAGTGGGCTGTATATTTATGTTTTGTGCACTTCTCTGTATTGAGTTTTAACGCTCAGCAATGAGAAAATGTTTTAAAAACTTTGTATTTATTTGACAGAGATCAAAAGTAGGCAGAAAGGCAGGCAGAGAGAGAGGAAGAGAAGCAGGCTCCCTGCTGAGCAGACCCTGGGGTCATGACCTGAGCCAAAGGCAGAGGCTTTAACCCACTGAGCCACCCAGGTGCCCTGATGATTCATGTTTCTGCTTTGATTATCTAAATGGATAGAAGTGCCACTTACTGAGATGAGAAAAACTAGAAAATGAACAAGTTTAAAATTACGGGAGAACACAATTAAGAGTCTGCATCTGAACATATTAAATTTGGGACACCTGAGTAGCTCTGTCAGTTAAGTGCCTTTGACTCAGGTCATGATCCCAGGGTCCTGGGATCGAGCCCTGGTACCGGGCTCCTTGTTCAGTGGTGAGCCTGCTCCTCCCTCTGCCTGCAGCACCCCCTGCTTGTGCTCTGTCTCTCGCTCTCTCTGACAAAAAAAAAAAAAAAAAACTTAAAAAAAAATGAAAAACAAAAATGAACATGTTAAATTTGAGATGCCTATTAAAGCAGAGATCCAAGATGCCAACTAGATATGTGAGTACAGAGGCCATCACTGGCCCCCCTCTCCCTGCAAGTATATTACTTTGGGTATTTTTTCCTCATAGGACTAATAACTACCTGAAGTTATCTTCATTTTTTTCATGTGTTATTGTCTGACTC
This sequence comes from Mustela nigripes, assembly GCF_022355385.1. Taxonomy (NCBI): domain Eukaryota; kingdom Metazoa; phylum Chordata; class Mammalia; order Carnivora; family Mustelidae; genus Mustela; species Mustela nigripes. The sequence continues at coordinate 42,361,895 of NC_081570.1, read as the reverse complement.
AAACTAGAAATTTAAGCAAAAATTTCACATCTCATCTGCTTGTGAATGAATCTGCTTGACAGCTTGTGAATGAATGCATTAATCCACTTAATTATTTTTCCCTCTTAAATGTCCTTTTAGGTCTATCTTTGTAGTTTCCTACCACAAAAGAAATGAAATATATTTCCCTATCCCTTGATTCCAAGTTTGCCATTAACTTGCTTTGGTCAACAGCCTAAGTTTCAAAAGGCTTTACATGTTGCAGATAACACCCTTGTCCTTCTGCTGTCACCATGAAAAGGACATGCCTGGGCCAGCCTTCTGGTCCCAGGAAGAGGAGAGACATATGACCCTGCCAAACAAGAGTAGAACAGAGTTTCCAACCAATCAATAGTCATATGATTAACCCAAACAAGATTTGAGCTCAGCTTAGATGAGCTGATTCCCAATCTACTAATTTGTAAACTCTAATAATAAATAATTATTTTTTAAAATCACTGAGTTTTGGCATGCTTTATTACAAAGCAATAGCAAACTGATATACTGCTATAGTCCAATGCCTAGAACAGTGCCTAGAATATAATGAGAGCTCAAAAAATATTTTAATTGAAAAGGAAATGGACAAGGAATAGCCAAAGAGGTAAGAAAACCAGGAGAATGAGATGTCATGAAAGCCAAGAGAAGAGTAAGTTTTAAAGAAGTAAGTGGTCAAAGGGATTAACAGTGCTGAAGTTTGTTAAATTAGGATTGAAATGTACGTACTAGATGTGGCAACATGGTGTTCAGTGGTAGCCTTGAGAATGGAGGGAAGCCAGATTGGAATGGACTGAGTTTAAAAATCTAGGAAATAGCTATAGGAAAGAAAATTCTCATGGCCAAAAACTAGCAATGCTCCTCCCACCATTCTTCCTTGAAGATTTTTTTTCCTTTCTAATTATTTGATCTATCAAACAACCTGGGATATTTTTCCTAGAGAGATCAGGAATATTGATGTTCGAGTATGATCATTTCCTTTCTTATCTAATAGTACACAGCAAGGCACTGATTCAGGGTCATACAATTAAAAAAAAAATCCTAGGGGCGCCTGGGTGGCTCAGTGGGTTAAGCCGCTGCCTTCAGCTCGGGTCATGATCTCAGGGTCCTGGGATCGAGTCCCACATCAGGCTCTCTGCTCAGCAGGGAGCCTGCTTCCTCCTCTCTCTCTCTACCTGCCTCTCCATCTACTTGTGATCTCTGTCTGTCAAATAAATAAATAAAATCTTTAAAAAAAAAAAAAATCCTATCTGCACCATCCCATGCTTTAACTAACTGCTAAGGCAAGCCAATTATTGATCATCAGTCAAAAATTTAGGATGCAAATCAAAATGCAAATCAACTATGAAATTTAAATCTAAGAAAACATTGTGAAATGACAGATGATGGATTCTTGGTGAATTCAAGTACTAAGAATTAAATTTGGCTATATAAACATTACCAAAAGCATGCTTTAAGTGTCATCATATTCAGAACTGATGAACCTCAATTTACAGTTCATGATTAAAGGGGACAAGATTGGGCGCCTGGGTGGCTCAGTGGGTTAAGCCTCTGCCTTCGGCTCAGGTCATGATCTCAGGGTCCTCGGATCTAGTCCCGCATCAGGCTCTCTGCTCAGCAGGGAGCCTGCTTCCTCCTGTCTCTCTCTCTCTGTCTGCCTCTCTGCCCACTTGTGATCTCTCTCTGTCAAATAAATAAATAGAATCTTAAAAAAAATGGGGGGGGGGACAAGATTTATGTTATTTTTCCTATTTCAATTTCTTGGTGTGGAACACTCCACGTATTTCCCATATGCTGTCCTATATATAAATATTTTCTCTGAAACTAAATCCTAGGTGGACTATTTCTCCAATTTAATTCAAAAACCATTTTATATCTTATATATCCTGGCATTGTCCACAGATCCTGAATAAATTCCTGTTGTTTCTCATCACATGCATACAACTACCAATAGGCCTTAAATTTTTTTTAACATACCATATTTTTCCATGTGCTCTTTTCCAGCAAATGCAAACATCTGAGGAGAAATTGGTTTGGCAGACAATCCATATTTATTGATCAGGACCTCAAGATGTTTATCAACTGGGTTGGTCCTATGTGAAGACTAAGAGAGAGGGGAAAAAATTAGTAAGTACATGATATGATAATTGTCTCTTTTGACTATTACAGTATTACTAAAAGATATACATATTCTAAGTACACAGTCAAGCAAAAATAAACAATGTGAATAAAATCAGTCAGGAAATGCTTTGCAGGGAAACATGGAAAGGAAAAACAATCAAGTGAGGAATTAATTTTTCATGAAATATCTATAAAGAATCCAGTGGGGAGTGGGGAGATGCCTGGATAGCTCAGTCAGTTAAGTGCCCAACTCTTGGTTTCAGCTCAGGTCATGATCTCATCTCGTGGGATTGAGCCCCTCGTTGGGCTCTGCACTCAACGTGGAGTCTGTTTTGGATTCTCTCTCCCTCTCCGTCTCCCTCTTGCTCTCTCTCTCTCGCTCTCTCAAATAAATAAATAAAATCCTTAAAAAATAATAAGAAAATAAAAATAAAGACTCCAGTAGGTACCCATAACTACTCAAGATGCTGGGGATCCAATGTGAATAAAATAGGTAAAGCCTCTGCTCATCTGGCATTTACATCTGTGGCAGAGAGGGGCAAAGATAGAAGATAAAAATAAATTAAAATGTAAGTAGGGGTGCCTGGGTGGCTCAGTCAGTTGAGCATCTTACTCTTGCTTTGAGCTCAGGTCATGATCTCAGGGTTGTGGGATCAAGCTCTGCCTCAGTTCTGTGCTCAGTGCTGAGTCTGCTTGTCCTTCTCCTTCTGCTCCTCCCCCACTCACTTGCTCTCTCACTTTCAAATACATAAATATTTTTTAAAAATGTAAATAATATTATTTTCCTACCCCCCCCCAACTCCCCACATTGCATCTCCGCAAGATGGGATTGGGAGGGAGGCAAAACATAAGAGACTCTTACTATCACAAAACAAACTGAGAGTTAAAAAACAACAAACAAACAAAAAGAACTGAGGTGACGGGGTTAAGGGGGTAGGGAGAGGGTGGTGGGGTTATGGACATTGGGAAGGGTACGTGATATGGTGAGTGCTGTGAAGTGTGTAAACCTGGCGATTCACAGACCTGTACCCCTGGGGCTAATAAGACATTATATGTTAATATAAATAAATAAATAATCTTTAAAAATGTAAATAATAATGTTATAAAGAAGAATAAATCTAAGTAAGGGAATAAAGACTGGAGATAGGAAGTGTTACTTTTTTTTTTTTTTAAAGATTTTGTTTATTTATCCGAGAGAGAGAGGGAGGGAGCGAGCACAGGCAGACAGAATGACAGGCAGAGGCAGAGGGAGAAGCAGGCTCCCTGCTGAGCAAGGAGCCCGATGATGTGGGACTCGATCTCAGGACGCAGAGATCATGACCTGAGCCAAAGGCAGCTGCTTAACCAACTGAGCCACCCAGGCATCCCAGGAAGTGTTACTTTAAACACAACTGTCAGGGAAGTTCTCACTGACCAACGGTATTTGAGCAGGAATGTGAAGCAGTAAGGAGTAAGTCATTTGGGTAATCATGGGAGAGAAGAATTCCAGGCAAAGGGAACAGCAACAAAAAGGATCCTAAGGCAGGAGCATGCTTGGGTGTTTGAGAAAAGAAGTGAATTAGGATTAGAATAAAGCGATACTCAGAAAGTATAATCACCTTTGTTTCTATGGTGCTAGAGTGCAAGAACATATTTCCTAATACTAATATTCCACAAAGGGAAAGCTAACAGTTTCTTCTCAGTTTACCTACTAGATTACGGACTCCCTGAAGTCATGAATTCTTTTTTATATTTGTACCTTTGTACAAATATAAAAGTACAAATATAAAATGCCTAGCATATGGACTGAAACATAGAAAACATTCTATAGGGGCACCTGGGTGGCTCAGTGGGTTAAACCTCTGCCTTCAGCTCAGGTCATGATCCCAGGGTCCTGGGATGGAGCCCAGCATCGGGCTCTCTGCTCCACAGGAAGCCTGCTTCCCCCTCTCTCTCTGCCTGCCTCTCTGCCTACTTGTGATCCCTCTCTCTCTATCAAATAAATAAAATCTTTTAAAAAGAGGGAGAAAAAGAATAAGAAAACATTCTATAAATAACTGTTGAATGAATAAATGAAGATTATTTTTTGATCCACAAGGCCTTCCAGAGGGTATACTGTTCAGCCATTCTCTTTGAAGAAGAGAAAATAGTCTTTTTATTTATCTATCTATTTATTTGTTTGTTTGTTTGTTTGTTTTTGGTAGGCTCCATGCCCAGCATGGAGCTCAATGTGAGACTTGAACTCATGACCATGAGATCAAGACCTGAACTGAGATCAAGAATCAGATGCTCAGGGCACCTGGGTGGCTCAGTGGGTTAAGCCTCTGCCTTTGGCTCAGGTCATGATCTCAGGGTCCTAAGATCCTGCTCTCTGCTCAGCAGGGAGCCTACTTCCCCCTTTCTCTCTGCCTCCCTCTCTGCCTACTTGTAATTTCTCTGTCTGTCAAATAAACAAGTAAAATCTTAAAAAAAAAGAATCAGATGCTCAACCAACTGAGCTACCCAGGCACCACAAGAAAAAATAATCTTAAAGGAAGAAAATAAGTTTCAGATATGATAAAGAGCTTGACAATCCAAAGTATACTTTAATATAAATAGGTCTTGTATAGTCTCTGAACACAGAAATCTAAAAAATAAGTACCTATAATTATGTGTTTGGATGGCTACAGATGGAAATTTTTTTCCGCCAAAAGAAATTTTGAAAAACAAAGAAAAAATGTTCATTGTTAAGTTAAAAAAAGGATGCTAATTAAAACAATGTGGACTACAACATGATGAATTGCAGAAAACGGATTTATCCTTCTACATTAACCAACTAAAAACCTGGACAAAATATACAAAGCAATCGTTTTCAGACAATGTACAAGTAGAAAGCATTGTATAGTGCTTTCCTTAACCTCTGAGCATTATGATTGCCCCCAGATTGCTACTTGTAAAGAATAGGGAAGAGTAACACAGAGTCCAGCAGTCTTCCTAAGCTGAAGAAACAGAGTTCAGAGAAACCAAGGCATCTAGAATTCACAGAAAAAAGAAAGATAGAGGGGTGGGGGCAAGCATATGCACATGCTCTGAACATGCAAATAGTGTTGAGTCTTCAGTGAGTCTGATCAATACATGAATATGAGGAAACTACTGAGATAAGGGGGGAAAAAACCACTGAACAAGAGAAAACAGAACAATTCCCAAAACTCACACAGGGCCAGAAATAGTTTTTATTCTCAACAACTATAATAGAAAGATCTCCTAACATATGGGGTATCAATAGAATCCTAAGGTTATTGCCTGAAAGGCCAGGTCAGATTAGCCTACAAATAAAGACTGTTCTGATTCTATCTAACAGAGCTTAAAAGCAAATCTCAAAAAGGATCAAACCATTTCTAAAAGAAATTTGCCCAGAACACATCCCCACATAGTTAAAAGAATATAAAAATTTAACACCCAACAAAGTAAAATGTACAATGTCTAGCATCCAATCACAGATCATAAGGTATGCAATGAAATAGAAAAATACGACCTGCAAAGAGTAGACTACCATCCAATAGAAAGACTTAGAAATGACACACAGTAGATTTAATAGATACCATTAAGAGGGTTCATAAATATACTCCAATTGTTCAAGAAGGCAGAAGCATAAGCATGACAATGAAAAATATGGAAGAAATAAAAGAAGACCCACACAGAACCTTTAGAGATTTTAAAAAATACAGTATCTGAAATGGAAAGTACAATGAATGCAATTAACAGCAGACTAGACAATATAGCAGATTCGTGAACTTAGGTACATATCAAAAAATACATGAAGAGAAAAAAAAACTCTAGAAAAAAATTAAGAAAGCATCAGTGAGTCATAGAACAATCAAATTTAGTAAGTGTATCACTGGAGTTCCAGAAAAAGAGAAAATGGGGAGAAAGAGAAGTGAGAAGAAAGATATTTAAGATATAATGACTGGGGACACTGGATGGCTCAGTCAGTTAAACATCCAACTCTTGATTTTACCTCAGGTCATGATCTCAGGGTTGTGATATCGAGCCCTGCATTAGCTCCATGCTCAGCACTGAGTCTGTTCCTCTCCCTCTCCATCTCCTCCCACTCATGCTTTCTCTATCTCTCTCTAATAAATAAAAAAATAAAATAAAAGACGTAAAGGCTGAAATTTTTCCAAATCTGATGAAAACTATAACTTACAAATCCAAGAACATCAAGAAACACCGAGCACAAAAAAAAAACATGATAAAACTTCACCAAAGTACATCATAATAAAATTGGTTAAAAATCAGTGATAAAGATAAAATCTCAAAAGCAACCAGATAAAAAGGCATGTTAAGAATATAGGAACAGAGGCAAGATAGCAGAGGTGTAGGGAACCTCGTTGCTGCCACCAGTCCCCTGAACTGAACTGGATATCTACCAAACCCAAGAAAACAGCGTGAGATGTAAGAATATCCTTCTGGATCGCTACACTCAGAAAAACACCACCAGGGTGAGTGGTGGCTTCCAATGCTCCAGATTTTCCTCAGGTTCATCTTGCCTGAGTCGTGGTTGATATTTCAGACTCTGTATATTCCCTCAACCATCCCTCAAGAGAATGACTAGGAGGAGGAATTACCAACAAAGGAAAGAACCGGAGACAATGGCCTCTGCCACAGACTTAATGGATATGGATCTAAGGAAAATGTCTGAAAAAGACTTCACAGTAACATTTATAAAGTTGCTATTTAGGTTTGAGAAAAGCATTAGTGACAGTATAGAATCTCTAAGGGCAGAATGTAGAGCTACTGTCGCTGAAATTAAAAATGCTGTGAAGGAGATGCCATCTAAACTGGATACTCTGAATGCCAGGGTAAATGAGAAAGAAGAGCGAATTAGTGATCTAGAAGATAAGCTGATAGAAAGGAAGGAAGTCAAGAATGATAAAGATAAACAACTCCAAGCTCATGAGATCAGAAGTAGAGACATCAATGACACCATGAAACATTCCAAAGTCAGAATTATTAGGGTCCCTAAGGGGGTGGAGAGAGAGAGAGGACAAGGATATATACTTGAGCAAACCATAGCTGAGAATTTACCTAATCTGGGGAAGAAAAGAAGGATCCATGTCCTAGAGGCAGAGAGGACCCTTCCCAAGATCAATAAAAAAAGACCAATACTCCAGTATATAATAGTAAAACTTGCTTATCTTAGAGCCAAGGCAGCTATCCTAAGAGAAGCTAGGGGGAAGAGATGTCTTACCTACGGAGGGAGGAACATCAGAATAACATTAGACCTTTCCACAGAGACCTGGCAAGCCGGAAGGGGTTGGCAAGACATAATCAGGGTACTAAATGAGATGAACATAAAACCAGGAATACTTTATCGAGCAAGGCTGTCATCCAGAATGGATGGAGAGACAAAGAGCTTCCAGGACAGGCAGAAAGTGAAAGGATATATGACCACCAAGCCAGTGCCCGGCACGCAGTGGAGGAGGGCTGTTGTTCTATAGAAGAAAAAAGACCCCAAGAGTAATACAGACCAGAAAGTAACAGAGATAATCTACAGAAACACGAACTTCACAGGCAATAGATGGCACTAAATTCATATCTTTCAATAGTTACTCTGAACATGAAGAGCCTGAAAAATGAAATGGCACAGGGTTTCAGATTGGATAAAAAGACAGGGCCCACCCATATGCTGCCTACAAGAGACTCATTCAGAACCTAAATACACTTCCAGATTGAAAGTAGGAGATGGAGAACCATTTATCATGCAGATGGACATTGAAAGAAAGCTGGGTTAGCAATTCTCATATCAGACAAACTGAATTTTTAAACCAAAGACTGTAGTAAGAGATGTAAAAGAACACTATTATCATACTTAAAAGGTCTATCCCACAGAAAAATCTAAAAATTTTAAGTATCTATGCCCCCAACATGACAGCAGCCAACTACATAAGCCAACTGTTAGCCAAAGTAAAGAATCATATTGGTAATAATACATTAATAGTAGAAGACCTCTCAGCATTGGACAGGTCATCTAAGCAGAAGATTAACAAAGAAACAAGAGCTTTGAATGACACTTTGTACCAGATGGACTTTGTAAATACATACAGAACATTCCACCCTAAAACAACATAATACTCATTCTTCTTGAATACACATGGAACTTCCTCCAAAATAGATAACATATTTGGTCACAAATCAGGTTTGAACCGATACCAAAAGATTGAGATTATTCCCTGCATGTTGTCAGACCACAGTGCCTTGAAACTGGAACCCAATCACAAGAAAAAAATTGGAAGGAATTCAAACATGTGCAAGTTAAAGACAATCTTACTAAAGAATGACTGGGTCAACCAAGAAATTAAGGAAGAACTTAAACAAGTCATGGAAACTAATGAGAATGAAATCACATCGGTCCAGAATCTATGGGATACAGCAAAGGCTGTCCTTTCAACAATGTGGAAGGATACAAATAAAAACCACAATGAGATATCACCTTACACCAGTTAAAATGGCAAAAATTAACAAGACAACAAACAACAAGTGTTGACGAGGATGTGTAGAAAGGGAAGCTCTTTTACACTGTTGGTGGGAATGCAAGTTGGTACAGCCACTCTGGAAAACAATATGGAGATTCCTTAAGACATTAAAAAGAGAGCTACCCTATCACCCAGAAATTGCACTACTAGGTATTTACCCCAAAGATACAGATGTAGTGAGAAGAAGGGGCACATGCACTCCAGTGTTCATAGCAGCAATATGCACAATAGGAGCTGACAGGCCCTTCAACAAATGAATGGATAAAAAAAGATGTGATTCATATATACAATGGAATATTACTCAGCCATCAGAAAGAATGACTACCTACCATTTGCATTGACATAGATGGAACTGGAGGGGATTATGCTAAGTCAAATAAGTCAAGCAGAGAAACAATTATATGGTTTCACTCATATGTGGACTATAAGGAATAGTGCAGAGAATCATAGGGGAAGGGATGGAAAAATGAAGGGGGAGAAATTGGAGAGGGAGATGAACCATAAAAGACTATGGACTCTGGGAAATAAACTGAAGTTTTTAGAGGGGAGGGGGGTGAGGAGATGGGGTTACCTGGTAATGGGCACTAAGGAGGGCATGTTTTGTGATGAACTCTGGGTGTTATACCCAACTAGTGAATCATTGAACACTACATCAAAAACTAATGACGTGGGGCGCCTGGGTGGCTCAGTGGGTTAGGCCGCTGCCTTCGGCTCAGGTCATGATCTCAGAGTCCTGGGATCGAGTCCCGCATCGGGCTCTCTGCTCAGCGGAGAGCCTGCTTCCCTCTCTCTCTCTGCCTGCCTCTCCATCTACTTGTGATTTCTCTCTGTCAAATAAATAAATAAAATCTTAAAAAAAAAAAAAAAACTAATGACGTACTATACAGTGGCTAACTGAACATAATAAAAAAAAAGTGAAAAAAAAAAAAGAATATAGGACCAACTGAGGCACCTGAATGGCTCAGTGGGTCAAGCCTCTGCCTTTGGCTCAGGTCTTGATCTCAGGGTCCTGGGATGGAGTCCCGCATCGGGTTCTCTGCTTAGAGGGGAGACTGCTTCCCCCTGCCTCTCTGCCTACTTGTGATCTCTCTCTCTCTGTGTCAAATAAATAAAATAAAAATGTGTTCTTTAAAAAAAAAAAGAATATAGGAAAAACGAAAGCCAAAGATAGTGAACCAATATCCTTAAAGCACTATATTGTTTTTAAAAAACTGATGCTAGAGGTGCCTGGGTAGCTCAGTTGTTAAGCGTCTGCCTTCGGCTCAGGTCATGATCCCAGGGTCCTGGGATCGAGTCTTACATTGGGCACCCTTCTCAGCAGGAAGCCTGCTTCTCCCTCTCCCAACACCCCGCTTGTCATCCCTCTATTGATGTCTCTCTCTGTCAAGTAAATAAATAAAATCTTTAAAAAAAAGATAAAAATTTGATGCTAAACTAGAATTCTGCACCCAGCAAATATATCTTCCAAAAAACAAGGTAAATAAAGACTTATTAAAACAGGGGCACCTGGGTGGCATTGGTTAAGTCTCTGCCTTCGGCTCAGGTCATGATCTCAGAGTCCTGGAACCAAGCCCCACATCAGGCTCCCTTCAGGGAGCCTGCTTCCCCCTCTAACTCTGCCTGCTGTTCTGCCTACTTGTGATCTCTCTCTGTCAAATATATAAAATCTTTTAAAAAATTCTTAAAAAAAAAACATAGAAAAGCTGAAGAGAATTTATCACCAGCAGATCAGCACTATACAAAATCTTAAGGAAAAGTCTTCAGGCAAATGGAAAATAATCCTAGAAGGAAATGTGAATCAATATAAAAGAATAAAGAGCTCAAAATAAAGGATAAAGAAAAAAGAAAAATGTCAAATATATGGATAAATACAAATTATCTTTAAAATTACTTCTAGGGGCGCCTGGGTGGCTCAGTGGGTTAGGCCACTGCCTTTGGCTCGGGTCATGATCCCAGAGTCCTGGGATCAAGTCCCACATCGGGCTCTCTGCTTAGCGGGGAGCCTGCTTCCTCCTCTCTCTCTCTCTCTGCCTGCCTCTCTTCCTACTTGTGATCTCTGTCTGTCAAATAAATAAATAAATTCTTTAAAAAAATTTTTTTAATTACTTCTAAATAATCTTTAAAAACTAAAATTATCTCTTTTTTTAAGATTTTATTTATTTATTTGACAGAGAGAGACACAGTGAGAGAGTGAACACAAGTGGGAGAGGATGAAGCAGGCTCCCCGCAGAGCAGGGAGCACAATGCAGACCTTGATCTCAGGACCCCAGGATCCTGACCCGGGGCAAAGGCAGACACTTAACAACTGAACCTCCCAGGTGACCCCGAAATAAAATTATCTTTTGTCAAAATTGATTATTTAAATAAATTCAGAGGATTCCTCTCAGGTCCTCTCTCTCTTCAGGAGCTTTATACTATCCCTCAATAAACTTTGCTTTGCTGTCCACAAAAAATAAATAAATAAATAAATAAATAATAAATTCAATAACTGTTGTAGGGTTTATTATATATATAGATAGATAGATAGTTGTAAAATGTGCTTCTGTGCTGTTGTTTGAGGCAAACAAAAAAAAAAATACTTTGTAAGGTTCTTATAATACTATAGTGTACAGTCACAATACTACTCAAAGGTCGTCTGTGAGTAAGTTAAGAATACTTACTATGGGGGCACCTAAATGGATCAGTGGGTTAAGGCCTCTGCCTTCAGCTCAGGTTGTGATCCCAGGGTCCTGGGATCGAGCCCTGCATTAGGCTCTCTGTTCAGCAGGGAGCCTGCTCCCCTCTTCTCTCTCTGACTACCTGTGATCTGTCAAATAAATAAATAAAATCTTAAAAAAAAAAAAAAAGAATACATACTATGCTCCACAATACCAAAAAAAAAAAGTCATTTACCACAATCAATGGGGATTTATTCCTGGGTTACAAGGATGGTTCAATATCCACAAATCAATCAACATGATATATCACATCAGTAAGAGAAGGGATAAGAATGATATGAACATTTCAATAGATGCAGAGAAAACATCTGACAAGGTACAACAACCATTCATGACAAAAACCTTCAACAAAGTAGTGTAAGAGGGAACATACCTCAACTTAATAAAGCCATATATGAAAAACCCACAGCTAACATCATCCTCACTGGGGAAAAACTGAAAACCTTTCCCCTAAGGTCAAGAACAAGACACTGATGTCCACACTCACTACTTCTACTCAACATAGTACTGTAAAGTGCTAGTCACAGCAATGAGATAACAAAAAGAAATAAAAGGAATACATATCAATAAGGCAAAAGTAAAACTTTCACTATTTGCAGATGAGATGACACTATATATATATATATATATATATATTTTTTTTTTAAAGATTTTATTTATTTATTTGAGAGAGAGACAGTGAGAGAGAACATGAGCGAGAAGGTCAGAGAGAGAAGCAGACTCCCTGTGGAGCTGGGAGACCGATGCGGGACTCGACCCCGGGACTCCGGGATCATGACCTGAGCTGAAGGCAGTCGTCCAACCAACTGAGCCACCCAGGCATCCCAAGATGACACTATATATTAAAAACACAAAAGACTCCATTGAAAAACTGCTAGAACTGATAAATGAACTCAGTAAAGTCACAGGATACATTATCAACACACAGAAATCTATTGCATTTGTTTATACCAATAAAGAAGCAACAGAAAGAGAAACTGAGAAAACAGTCCCATTTACAATTGCACCAAAAATAATAAGATACCTAGGAATAAACCTAATGAAAGAGGTGAAAGACCTGTACTCTAAAAAGCATAAAACACTGATGAAAGGAAGTTAAGATGACATAAAGAAATGGAAAGACGTGGGCCACCAGGATGACTCAGTTGGTTAAGCACCCAAATCTTGATTTCAGCTCATGATCATGAGATCAAGCCCTGCATCAGGCTCCACACTCAGAGCTGAGTCTGCTTGTCCTTCTCCCTCTGCTCCTCCTCTCTCTCTCTCTCAAATAAAATCGTAAAAAGAAAGAAAGAAAGAAAGAAAGAGAGAGAGAGAGAGAGGGAGGGAGGGAGGAAGGAAGGAAGAAAGGGAGGAAGAAATGGGAAGAGAGGGGCACCTGGGTGGCTCAGTGGGTTAATCCTCTGCCTTCGGCTCGGGTCATGATCTCAGGGTCCTGGGATCGAGCCCCGAGTCGGGCTCTCTGCTCAGCAGGGAGCCTGCTTTCCCCTCTCTCTGCCTGCCTCTCTGCCTACCTGTGATCTCTGTCAAATAAATAAATAAAATCTTTAAAAAAAAAAAAAAGAAATGGGAAGACATTCCATGCTCATGGGTCGGAAGAACAAATATTATTAAAATGTCTATACTAGGGGCGCCTGGGTGGCTCAGTGGGTTAAAGCCTCTGCCTTCGGCTCAGGTCATGATCCCAGGGTCCTGGGATCGAGCTCCGCATCTGGCTCTCTGCTCAGTGGGGAGCCTGCTTCCTCCTCTCTCTCTGCCTGCTTCTCTGCCTACTTAGGATCTCTGTCTGTCAAATAAATAAATAAAAATCTTTTTTAAAAAAATGTCTATACTACCCAAAGCAATCTACACATTTTATGCGATCCTTTTCAAAATACCAATAGCATTTTTCATAGAGCTAGAAAAAAACAATCCTAAAATTTGTATGGAACCATAAAAGACCCTGAGTAGCCAAAGCAATCTTGAAAAATAAAAGCAAAACTGGATGCACCACAATTCTGGACTTAAGGTTATATTACAAAGCTGTAGCTATCAAAACAGTACTGCCACAAAAATAGACACATAGATCAACAGAGTAGAATAGAAAATCCATAAATAAACCCACAATTATATGGTCAATTAATCTTTGACAAATCAGGAAAGAATAGCCAATGGGAAAAAGACAGTCTCTTCAAAAAATAGTGTTGGGAAAACTGGTCAGCAACATGCAAAAGAATGGAACTATACCACTATCTTATACCACGCACAAAAATAAATTCAAAGTAGATTAAAGGCCTAAATGTGTGACCTCAAACCATAAGAATCCTAGGAAAGAGCCTTCTCTGACATCAGTTGTAGCAACGTTTTTTCTAGAAAGGTCCCCTGAGACATGGGAAACAAAAGCACAAGAAAAGAATCAACAAAACTAAAAAGAAACCCATGGAATGGAAGATATTTGCAAATATCATTTGGATAAAGGGTAAATATCCAAAACATATAAAGAATTTATAAAACTCAACACCCAAAAAACAAATAATCCAATTAAAAAATGGGCAAAGACAAAGAGATGTTTCTCCAAGGAAGACATACAGATGGTCAACAGACAGATGAAAAGACAATCATCACTTATCATCAGGGAAATGCAAATCAAAACTACAATGAAATATCACCTCATACGTGTCAGAATGGCTAAAATCAAAAACACAAGAAACAGGGGAGTCTGGGTGGCTTAGTGGGTTAAAACCTCTGCCTTCAGGTCATGCATAGCCTTGACCCCAGGGTCCTGGGATCGAGCCCTGCACCAGGCTCTTTGCTCAGAGAGGGGGAGTCTGTTTCCCCCTCTCTCTCTGCCTGCCTCTCTGTCTACTTGTGATCTCTGTCTGTAAAATAAATAAATAAAATCTTACATACACACACACACACACAAGAAACAACAGGTGTTGGTGAGGATGTGGAAAAAGGGAATCCTCCACTGTTGGTGGGAATGCAAACTGGTACAGTCACTATGGAAAACAGTAGAGAGGTTCCTCAAAACTTTAAAAATAAAACCTACCTTATAATCCAACGTTACTGTGAATTTACCCCAAGAATACAAAAACACTAATCCAAAGGAATACATATACCCCTATGTTTATAGCAGCACTGTTTACAATAGCCAAGATATGGAAAGAGCCCAAGTATCCATCAACTGATGAATGAATAAAGAAAATTTGATATACACAGATACACACACACCGGAATATCATTTGGCGATAAAAAAGGATGAAATCTTGCCATCTGCAATGACATGGATGGAGATAGAAAGCATGATCCTAAGTGAAATAAGTTAGAGAAAGACAAATGCCATAGGATTTTACTCTTGTGGAATTTAAGAAACAAAACAAAGGAATAAAGGGAAAAAGAGAGAGAGACAGAGACAAATCAAGGAACAGATTCTTTTTTTTTTTTTTTAAGATTTTATTTATTTATTTGATAGGCAGAGATCTCAAGTAGACAGAGAGAGAGAGGAGGAAGCAGGCTCCCTGCTGAGCAGAGAGCCCGATTCGGGGCTCGATCCCAGGACTCTGAGATCATGACCTGAGCCGAAGGCAGAGGCTTTAACCCACTAAGCCACCCAGGCACCCCCAAGGAACAGATTCTTAACTGTAGAGAACAAACTGATGGTTACCACAAGGGAAGTGGCGGGGGCGGGGGGGATTGTGAAACAGGTGATAAGGCTTAAGGAGTCATGATAAACATCACATGATTAAAACAAAAAAAAAAAATCGGGGCACCTGGGTGGCTCAGTGGGTTGAGCCTCTGCCTTCAGCTCAGGTCATGATCACAGGGTCCTGGGATCGAGTCCCGCATCAGGCTCTCTGCTCAGTGGGGAGCTTGCTTCCCTTGTTCTCTCTGCCTGCCTCTTTGCCTACTTGTGATCTCTGTCAAATAAATAAATAAAATCTTTAAAAAAAAAAATCTTGGGGCACCTGGGTGGCTCAGTGGGTTAAGCCTCTGCCTTCAGTTCAGGTCATGATCTCAGGGTCCTGGGATCCATCCCCACATTGGGCTCTCTGCTCAGCAGGGAGCCAGCTTCCTCCTCTCTCTCTGTCTGCCTCCCTGTTCCTTCCTCCTGTTCTCTCTCTGTCAAATAAATAAAATATTTTAAAAATAAATAAATAAGTAAAATAAAATAATCTTTTTAAAAGTTAAATTATTGTATTTACTATGTTTTGAGACTAAAAATATTCTGCTTGAGAAAAGAATGATACATGTATTAATAAAACATGTATGTATATATATATACATATATATGTATATATATATTTTAAAGATTTTATTTATTTATTTGACAGACAGAGATCACAAGTAGGCAGAGAGGCAGGCAGAGAGAGAGGGTAAGCAGGCTCCCTGCTGAGCAGAGAGCCTGATGCGGGCCTCAAACCCAGGACCCTGGGATCATGACCTGAGCTGAAGGCAGAGGCTTTAACCCACTGAGCCACCCAGGCACCCCAAAAAAGATATATACTATAAATCCTGAAAGCAAGACAAAACACCAGAGATAGAGTTAATGGGCTTATAAAATAACTGAAGTGAAATAACAACAACAACAAAAAAAACTGAACAGAAGACAAAGAGAAAAAAGGAACAAAGAAGATATTGAACAAAAAGAAAATAAGTAGCAATGGGGCACCTGGGTGGCTCAGTTGGTTAAGCATCTGCCTTCAGCTCAGGTCAGATCCTGGGATCCTGGGATCGAGCCCCACATCAGGGTCCCTGCTTGGCGGGGTGTCTGTTTGTCCTTCTCTCTCTGTCCCTCCCCCTACTTGCTCTTTGTCTCTCGGATAAATAAATAAAATCTTAAAAAAAGAAAGAAAGAAAGAAAATAAGTAGCAAGATAGTAGATTTAAAACAGTGCTATCCTAGTAAATGCTTAATAACAGGGTCACAAGGGTGGAAGAGACCTAACTGACATATTTACCAACTGATATATTTTGTTGTGTAAATACTCCCACCACAGGGGCGCCTGGGTGGCTCAGTGGATTAAGCCGCTGCCTTTGGCTCAGGTCATGATCTCAGGGTCCTGGGATCGAGTCCCGCATCGGGCTCTCTGCTCGGCAGGGAGCCTGCTTCCTCCTCTCTCTCTCTCTCTGCCTGGCTCTCTGCCTACTTGTGATTTCTCTCTGTCAAATAAATAAATAAAATCTTTAAAAAAAAAAATACTCCCACCACAGCTAATTTAAATCACTGAAAGCAAGGATGAGAAGAGATATGCACAATAAAATCTTGCAAGCTGGTATGAACCAGTAGGTAACAGTTGCAGCTAGCCAATTTAAAACTTATATATCAATAACTGTATTATATGAAAATACATAAAAAGCCTAGTTAAAAGGCAGAGATTGATATATTGCTAAAAAGAAAGACTCAACTATATGTTACCTACAAAGATTTAATTCAAAAATCTCAGTGAAATATCACCTAATACCTGTTAGAATGGCTATAATCAAAAAGATAAGACACAACAAGTGTAGGGGAGGTTGTGGAGGAAAGGGAACCTTTGTGCTCTATTGGTGCTCACGTAAATCTCAGCCACTATGAAAAATAGTATGGAAGTTCCTCAAAAATTTAAAAAAAATACTACCATATGATTCAGCAATCCTACTTCTGTGTATTTATCTAGAGAAAAGAAAAACACTAACTCTAAAAAATATATGCATTCCCCATGTCATTTACTGCAGCATTATTTACGACAGCCAAGATACAGGAATAACCTAAATGCCCACCAATGGATGAATGGACAAAGAAAATGCAGGGTAGGGGCACCAGGGTGGTATAGTTAGTTAAGTGTCTGACTCTTGGTTTCCATTCAGGTCATGACCTCGGGGTCCTGATCTTGGGGATCATGAGATCAAGTCCCACAGTGGGCTCCGTGTTTAGCAGAGAGTCTGCTTAAGATTCACTCCCCTTGGAGTGCCTGGGTAGCTCAGTTGTTAAGCTTCTGCCTTTGGTTCAGGTCATGATCCCAGGGTCCTAGAATCCAGCCCCATATCTGGCTCCCTTCTTGGTGGGAAGCTTGCTTCTCCCTCTCCCACTCCGCCTGCTTGTGTTCCCACTCTCACTGTGTCTCTTTCTGTCAAATAAATAAAAATCTCAAAAAAAAAAAAAACCCAACACTGTAACTTAAAAAAAAAAATCTCTTCCCTTTCCCTTTGCCCCTTCTCCTGTTCTCTCTCTCTCAAATAAATTTTTAAAAATAAATAAATAAAATAAAATACAGGGGGGTGTATATATTATATATACATTGGGATATTATTTGGCCATGAAAAAGAGTGAAATCTTGGGACACCTGGCTGGCTCAGTTAGTAGAGCATGCAACTTGTGATCTCAGGGTTGTGAATTCAAACCCCATATTGGATGTAGAGATAACTTAGAAAAAAAGAAGAAGAGGAATCAAATTTTGTCATTTATGATAACAAGGATGGAACCTGAGACATGGTAAGTGCAATAAGTTAGAGAATGACGATACCATATGATATCACTTATACATAGAATCCAAAAAAATAAATAAGGGGCACCTGAGTGGCTCAGTGTGTTAAGCATCTTACTCTTAATTTCAGCTTGGGTCATGATCTCAGGATCATGAGACTGGGCTCTGTGTTGGGCTCCACACTCAGAAGGGAGTCTGCTTGAGATTCTCTGTCTCTCCCTCTGCCCCTCCCCACCATTTGCACATGTATGCATGCTTTCTCTCTCTCAAATAACTATTTTTTAATTAATTAGTTAACTAATTAATTAAGCTCATAGATACAGAGAACAGATTGGTAGCTGTCAGAAGCAGGGGGGCAAAAGGTCGGCCCCAAATAGACGGTCTAATAAAGGTCTTCAAATAGATGAAGAGAGTCAAAAGATACAACTTCCAGTTATAATATAAAAAGTCATAGGCGATGCCTGGCTGGTTTAGTCAGTACAGCACCCAACTCTTGATCTCAGGGTTGTGAGTTTGGGTCCCACATTTGTTATAGAGGTTACTTAAAAATAAAATCTTTTAAAAAGTCATGGAGATATAATGTGCAACATGGTGACTATAGTCAATAATACTGCATTGTATATTCTAAAACTACTAAGACTGTAAATCTTAAAAGTTCTTAAAAATTCTCATCATAAGAAAATAAGTCTAGGGTGCCTAGATGGCTCAGTCAGTGAAGCATCTGCCTTCAGCTCAGGTCATGATCCCAGGATCCTGGGATCAAGCCCTGCATCAGGCTCCCTGCTCCACAGAGAGCCTGCTTTTCCCTCTCCCTCTGCCTGCTGCTCTGCCTACTTGCACTCTCTATCTCTCTGTCAAATAAATAAATAAATAAAATCTTGGAAGGAAAGTAGGAAGGAAGAAAGAAAGAAAATAAGTCTACTTGCCTCATCATCTTGTGGAAAACTGACAGGACTAGAGCCATTTTAAAACAGAGTTAGAACAGCCATTGTAGAGAAACTGCCTTTGTTTGAACTAGCTAAAACCTTCTGGACAAAACAGCAATTATGTTAAGCAATTACTTGAGAAGTGAACAGGAGAACAGACACCCTGATTACAAGACTGATGGTTATGGACTTTTGGGGGGGGGGGGGGGGGGGGTTGGGTGGGCAGCCAACAGTTAATGTATAACCAGGAGTAGTTTGGCTTGTAAACATAAATAAAAAACCTTTTTTCCCCTTCTATTCAACTCAGGTAATTGCCCCCTTCTTCTTCCTCTAAAAACCTGTTGCTTTCACCCTACAAGTGAGAATCCTATTTGGGTATTTAATTGAATCTGTCCTCCCCATACTGCAAGTCTTTAATTCCAAAAAAATGCTCATTTTCCTCTCAAAAAAAAAATCTATATTTGGTGACAAACCTTACCCAGACTTATTGTGGTGATCATCTCACAATATATGCAAACACTGAATCATTATATTGTATACCTGAAACTAATATAATTGTGTATGCCATTTATACTGCAATTTTTTTATTATTTATTTTTTTATTTTTTAAAGATTTTTATTTATTTATTTGACAGATGGAGATCACAAGTAGGCAGAGAAGCAGGCAGAGAGCAGGGGGAAGCAGGCTCCCCACTGAGCAGAGAGCCTGATGCAGGGCCCAATCCCAGGACCCTGGGATCATTACCTGAGCCAAAGGCAGAGGCTTTAACCCACTGAGACACCCAGGCACCCCAATACTACAATTTAAAAAAAAAAAAAAACTAATTCAAGCATAAAGACAGAAATAAGCAAAAGGATGGTAAAAGACATACTATTCTAATTCTGTTTAAGGAAAGCTGAAATGCCTATGTTAATATCAGACAAAACATATCTAAGATCAACAAACACTACAAAGGATAGAAGAGGTTATCCCACAATGATGAAAGGTTCAATTTATCAAGTACCTAACAATCCTAAATGCTACTATGCCTAATACCAGAACTTTAAAATACATGAAACAAAAACTGATAGAACTGAAAGAAATAGACAAACCGTCAGATTTAGCAGATCTCAATACCCCCCCCAAAAACTGACAGAACAAGTAGACAGAAATATCATTAAGGATATAGAAGACTTGATCAATATTAACAATCAATGTGATTTACCATTTATAGAATACTATCCAAAAACATCAGAGTACATATTCACCTCAAGCACAGAGACTATTTATCAAAACAGACCATATCCTGAGACAAAAAGTAAGTCTCAGTAAACTAAAAAGTATTCACATCAGGGATGCCTGGGTGGCTCAGTGGGTTAAAGCCTCTGCCTTTGGCTTGGGTCATGATCCCAGGGTCCTGGGATGGAGCCCCGCATCAGGCTCTCTGCTCAGCGGGGAGCCTGCTCCCCCCCTCCTCTGCCTGCCTCTCTACCTACTTGTGATCTCTGTCTGTCAAATAAATACATAAAATCTTTAAAAAAAAAAAAAAAAGAAGAAAGTATTCACATCATACAAAGTATATTCCCTGACCACAGAGATTTAAAATGGAAACAAATAACAGAAAGATACCTGAAAATGCCCAAATATTTAAAAATTAAGCAACACGCTTCTAACACATGGATAAGAGAAATATCACAATGGAATTTTTTTTCACCCGTTTTTTAGATTCCAGTTAATTAACATACAGTGTGATACTAGTTTCAGGTGCAGAATTTAGTGATTTGTCACTACATACAACACCCAGTGCTCATCACAAGTGCCTTCCTTAATATCCATCACCCATTAAATCTATCCTCCCCCAGCTCCCCTCTGGTAACCATCAGTTTGTTCTCTATATTTAAGAGACTGTTTTCTGGTTTACCTCTCTTTCTTTTTTATTTTTATTTTTTGGAATTTTTTTTTTTAAGATTTCATTAATTTATTGGAGAGAGAGAGAGAGCACAAGCAATGGAGAGGGACAGAGGGAGAAGGAGAAGCATGCTCCCCGCTAAGCAGGGAGCCCAACACAGGGCTCATTCACAGGAGCCCAGGTTTTTGACCTGAGCCAAAGGCAGGCGATTAACCTACTGAGCCACCAAGGCATCCCTTTTTTTGGAAATTTAAATAATTTGAACTAAATGAAAATAAAAGCCTGACATAAGAAAATTTGTGGTATGCTGCTTAAGAGTGTTAAGG
The DNA here is from genome assembly GCF_022355385.1 of Mustela nigripes. Classification (NCBI taxonomy): domain Eukaryota; kingdom Metazoa; phylum Chordata; class Mammalia; order Carnivora; family Mustelidae; genus Mustela; species Mustela nigripes. Next base: position 42,340,965 of record NC_081570.1, on the reverse strand, counting down.
GTTTTTTTAAAAGATTTATTTTATGTATTTGAGAGAGAGAGAGAGAGAGAAAATGGTATGGGGAGGGGCAGAGAGAGAGGGAGAGACAATCTTAAGCAGACTCCACAGTGAGTGCGGACCCTGATGCTGTGCTCAAACCCATGACCCTGAGATTACGTCTTGAGCTGAGAATGAGAGTTGGGAGCTTAACTGACTGCGCCACCTGCTCAAGCAGTGTTTTAAAAGAATCTACAGCATCAAATACCTACATTTGAAAAAAGGACAGATTTAAAAGCAATGCAACTTAATAGACTATAAAAATAAAGAGCAAATTAAACCCAATGTAAGAAAAGGGAAATATTAAGGATCACAGCTGATCTAACTAAAAAATTAACAGAATGAAATAGAATGAATATAAATTAGCAGAATGAAATAGAAAAGAGAAAAATAAGGAAAATCAATAAAAATAAAAGCTGGTTACTCTGACAAGATCAATAAAATTGGTAAACGCCTTTTATTTTACTGATCATGGGAAAAAGAAGACAAAGATTAACAACATCAAAGGAAGAGCAAGGACATGTCCAAAGATTCTACTCTAGAGGTATACTATGGGAATAATATGATCAACTTCTTGTCAGTAAATTCAACAATTTTTTTTTAAGATTTTATTTATTTATTTGACAGAGAGAGATCACAAGTAGGCAGAGAGAGAGAGGAGGAAGCAGGCTCCCCGCCAAGCAGAGAGCCCGAAACGGGACTCGATCCCAGGACCCTGAGATCATGACCTGAGCTGAAGGCAAAGGCTCAACCCACTGAGCCACCCAGGCACCCAATAAATTCAACAATTTAAATGAAATGGATAAATTCCTTAAAGGGTGTTATCAAAGCTCACCCAAAGTAATAATAATAATAATAATAATAATAACCTAAATAGTAATATATTTACTTTAGAAACTGACCTATTGAACTTTAAAGGTTAAAAACCTTCCATAGGGGTGTCTGGGTAACTCAGTGGGTTAAAGCCTCTGCCTTCAGCTCGGGTCGTGATCCCAGGTTCCTGGGCTCGAGCCCGGCATCGGGCTCTCTGCTCAGCAGGGAGCCTGCTTCCTCCTCTGTTTCTCTCTCTGTCTACTTGTGAACTCTATCTGTCGAATAAATAAATAAAATCTTTAAAAAAAAGATAAAAAATAAAAATCTTCCCATAAAGAAAATGCCAGACCTAGATGTGGTTTTTAGTAATTTTCAAACAAAAGTTACCAAGGTATTTATCATTCATTACCTAAGAAAAATACCTATTTTTCATGTGTCATAAATGTTAGGTACTCCCATTATGGACTCATCTAATAATCTTATTTTGTACTCTTCTCCAGCTGCCACCTGCCAATCCCGTTTTTCAAACTATCCCCTGAACATATTAACTTTTTTTTTAGTAGTTTCCATGCCCGATGTGGAACATGAATTCACAATCCTGAGATCAAGAGTCCAATGCTCTATTGACTAAGCCAGTGAGGTGTCCCTGAACATATTATATTGTGTTCATTCCAACATCTACAACTTGACTCATGATGTTTTCTCCCAAACCCAGGAAGAGCTCATCTTTCCCTATCTTTAATTATCTTTGTTTTATTATAATAATTATCCTTTTTTATATAATAATTTCATATAATTATTTCTCTTATTGTCTTTAAGACTCAACCTAACATTTCCCCCTTTCCGAAAAAGTTCTCTAAGGGAAAAAGGGAAATAGCTCTTGTTGATTTGAATGCCTATTATGTACCAGACACTCTCACGATTAGTAAGAGATACTATCACATGCATTTAATTTAATTTGACATAGAGGTCCTTAATGTTTGAACAGAGAGAACTGAATCAGATTGATCTCATAAGTTAAATAATAGTATAATCTTAGATGAACAGGCTAAAAGTTATCTTCAACTCATTTTCTAACAATGATCCTAGTTTTAGGGGCACCTGGCTGGCTCAGTCAGAAGAGCATGTGACTTTTTTTTTTTTTTTAAGATTTTATTTATTTATTTGACAGACAGAGATCATAAGTAGGCAGAGAGGCACGCAGAGAGAAAGAGGAGGAGGCAGGCTTCCCACTGAGCAGAGAGCCCGATGCCGGGCTCGATCCCAGGACCCTGAGATCATGACCTGAGCCGAAGGCAGAGTCTTAACCCACTAAGCCACCCAGGCGCCCCGAGCATGTGACTCCTGATCTCAAGGTCATGAGTTTGAGCCCCACTTGCATATCATGATTACTTTAATGAATAAAACTTAAAAAAAAAAAAAAACCAGGGGTGCCTGGGTGATGCAATTAGCTGAGCAACCAACTCTTGGTTTCAACTCAGGTCATGGGATCAAGCCCCTCATGGGGCTTCTGTCTCAGTGTAGAATCTGATTGAGATTTTCTTTCCCTCTCCCTTTGCCCCTGCTCCCCTCTAAAATAAACCAATAAATCTTTTTTTAAAACACACATACACACAATGATTCTAGTTTTATATAGTGCCTTCTATAGAAAAATCCATATTTACCAGAGATCAATTCCTACATACTCAAATTTTAAACAGTCATCAAGTATATAACTTAAGAAGAAATTTCCCTTGAAAAAAATACATATATATTAGAAATTGCCTACTTGCCCCTAAACAAAACTAAAAAGTAGGAACTATTATTAAATGATTATTACTAAAATGAAGATTACTTTTAAAATGAAGAAAATAGGATTAAACTAAAGTAGAAATCTTTAAAATCATGTTGATAATCAACTCAAAAGCCCTCAATTTCTAAATTGTCAAAAACTGCTTTAAAAGTCACTTACACTTGCTTTAAAACTGCTTTGAAACATTTTAAAAACTGGGGCACCTGGCTGGCTAAGTTGGTGGGGCATGTGACTCTTGATCTTGGGGTCTTGAGTTCAAGCCCCATGTTAGGCCTACAGCTTACTTTAAAAAAAAAAAAATCTTTTAAAATTGTTTTTTACAAACAGAATATAAGACTATTCTAAAGGTGGCATAAGCCCAAAACTCATTACCCATAAATACACACAAAAAATATCTATAACCTTCTTTTCTAGTAATATTCTTCATATAAAGACAATACGAGGGGCACCTGGGTGGCCAAGTTGGTTGAGCATCCAACTCTTGGTTTCAGATCAGGTCATGATCTCAGGGTTGTGAGATCAGCCTCACATTGGGCTCCATACTCAGCATGGAGTCTGCTTGGGATTCTCTCTCCCTCTGCCCCTCCTGCTCATGCTCTCTCTCTCTTTCAAATAAATCTTAAAAAAAAAAAAAAAAAAAGACAACACTAATACTCACCCCACTATTCCCTTTGCTTTTGTTTTATTTTGTTTTGTTTTGTTTTGCAGTTTCACTGTGGGGTTTCTTTTTTTATTTATCATAATTTGGATTGACTGGGATTTTTCAATCTGTAGATTAGTGTCCTTTGCCTGTTCAAGAAAATTAGTAGTCATTTTCTCTTCAAATAATGCCTATGCCCTATAAAACAGCCAGAAAACAATTAACAAAATGTCAGTAAGTCTCTATCAATAATTACTTTAAATGTAAACAAACCAAATTCTCCAATCAAGAGACAGAGTGGCTGAATGGATTAAAAAAAAAATCCATTAATATGCTGCCTATAACAGACTCACTTTCAGATATAAGACACACAGATTAAAAGTAAAGTAATGGAAAAAGACATTCTATGCAAATGAAAATTAAAAGAAAGCTGAAGTTGCTATAGTTACATCAGATAAAACAGATTTTAAGACAAAGACTGTAATAAGAGACAAAGGTCATTATATAGGATAAACTAAAACCTACTTTGTTTGTTACACATAAGATTCAAATATTCACTCTAAAGAAAAACACTTCATTATTCTGGCTTTCCTCTATAGTCACATGTTGATATATATACTAAAGCATAATTATGTTTGGTCTTATTATTTTAAGTCAAGTTTAAAACCTCAAAATCAGCTATCTAATAATAAAGGGGTCAATCCAACAAGATGACATAACATTTATAATTACTCACAGGAGCACCTAAATGTATAAACCAAATGCCAACAGACCTACTGGGAGAAAGAGGCAGCAACACAATAATTAATACTCTACTTTCATCAATAGATAGATTATTCAGACAGAAAATCAATAAGGAAACATTGAACCAGACAGATGGACTTAACCAATATATACAAAACATACCATACAAAAGCAATAGAATATACATTCTTCTGTGGCACACATGGAACATTCTAAATAAATGATGTGGGAGTCCACAAAACAAGTCTTAATAAATTTAAGACTGAAATCATCAAGCATCTTTTCCAACCACAATGGTATAAAACTAGAAATCACCTACAAGAAGAAAGCTAGAAAATTCACAAATATGTGGAAATTAAACAACATGCTAGTGAACAATCAATGGGTCAAAGAAATAAAAAAACAAAAAATCTTAAAATGAATGAAAATGGAAATACAACATACCAAAATTTACAGGAGCAGCAAAAGCAGTTCTAAGAGAGAAGTTCATAGTGATAAACTCCTACACTGAGAAACAAGATCTCAATAAAAACCACACAAAAACAATAAAACAAAAACATTTAACTTTACACCTCAAGGAACAAGAAAAGACACACAAACTAGGCCCAAAGTTACTAGTGAGAAGAAAATAACAAAGATCAGAGTGGAAATAAATGAGAGAGTAAAAAGCAAACAGAAAAGATCAGTGAAACTCAAGGCTAGTTTTTAAAGATAAACAAAATGCCCATGACTTATTTTCTCTCTCACCACTTCTTATCAATTAATTCAATTAAACATAATTATATCTTATCACACTATTCTCCATTTATCTTAAATTTCTGCCAATTTCTCATCTCTTTTCTAAAAGATAAGACTACTGTTTAGAGTGTATTCTAAATAATTATTTCTAATCTAGTCCAGTTTCACTAATTCTCCTTTTAGTTATGTATAGTCTATCAAACCTATCTTCTGATTTCTTGATTTTAATTATTTTATTTTTCTTTTCTATAAACTATTTTTTTCATGCCAATAATGTTCGTTTTCACAGTTTCCTATATCCTTGGGATATTTCCAAGCATGTCTTTTACTTCTTCAAATATGGCTAAGTATGCCTCAATCTGTGTTCAATAAATCCAGTTTCTGAGGTCTTCAGAGATCACTTTTTTTTTTTTTAAGATTTTATTTATTTATTTGACAGAGATCACAAGTAGGCAGAGAAAGAAGAGGAAGAAGGCTCCCTGCTGAGCAGAGAGCATGTGATCCCAGGACCCTGGGATCATGACCTGTGCCACCCAGGCACCCCTTCAGAGATCATTATTTACTGTGCCTTCTTTCTCCTGGCTCTCAGTTACGGTGTCCTGTTTCTTTAATGCCTGGTTATCTTTACCTGCTTAGAAAGTTACTTGAAGAGTTCTCAAAGTCTCCAAAAGAAAACGCTTACCTCCAAAAGCAAATTCACACTTCTGTCTGTTTAGTGCCTAGGTAACTACCATTCTGGAAGCAATTTAGACTCAATTCAAGGTTTGAGGTTTCTTTGCCATGTAATGAGAATTTTGGTAGCAATTTCAATGATGAATAGCTTATGATTTATTAATTATCAATGAAAGGTTTTTCTGGGGGATTTCTTTCCTTCTCTTTTTTCTTCTTTGTTCTGCTCAGTGCCAAGTCAAGTCTCCTTGTGATCTCATGAAAGTGGGGGAAAAGGGACACAGAGGAGGATCACAGTTTTTCTTTAGGTTCACCCTTATGCAAAGGGTTTATCCCCACAGAGCCCCCATTTTATTGTGGGGAGTGGTTACTAAATTTCTGATCATGGGAGGACCTGAATTTTTTTTTTTTAGATTTTATTTGTTTATTTGGCAGACAGAGATCACAAATAGGCAGAGAGGCAGGCAGAGAGAGAGGAGGAAGCAGGCCTCCGGCTGAGCAGAGAGCCCAATGCGGGGCTTGATCCCAGGACCTCGGATCATGACCTGAGCCGAAGGCAGAGGCTTTAACCCACTGAGCCACTCAGGCACCCCAGGACCTGAATTTTGAGTACTTTCCTCTTCATTCTAGGGGCAATCAAAATTGAATCTCACAGCTTTCTGATGAAAGGCATTCAAGGCAAAAGCAGCTTCAAATACTAATCTTAATTCTCCGGCATTCACCTGCAATTCCTCTTCTCTCTTTAACACTTTAGTGCCTTTAGGATTTTTGCTTATACTCTATACAAATATTTTAGCTGTCATCAGTAGGAGAGCTGGTTCAAATAACCTGGCTTCCAACTACCAGAATTAAAAGTCCCATACTTTAGTAATCCTCTTAAATTTGTTAAATGGAATTAATTTAATGACTCTCAAATTAAATAGGGAGGTCACCTCAAATTTAATTATTTGACCTCTCTGAATATCAGTTTCATCACTGACAATGCAAAGAAGCTAAACCAAATCATCTCTGTGAATCTTTACTGTTCTAACATACCAGAATTTATGCATATATACGCAATGTCACTTTTCCGATTATGAATTATATCAGCTCATTTAATAATTATGCCAAGTTATGCTTTGTGTTGCTTATTAACAGGCTCTATTCAAAGTAGTCAAATGGGCAAAGTTTTCTCACATATTATAAAAACTCCAGAATAATAGTACATAAGACTCACACTTGTTACAAGGGATCCCTTCTCCATCTTCTCAAACCCAAGAGCCAAGACACAATCTGCCATACCTTGAAAGAAGATATAATTATGAAAAATTAAATTTTCAGACACCTAACAAAATAGCATTAAATACTTTAAGTAATATATATAAAATGGAAAAAGATGCTATAATGCTACAAAATGTTTAATAAGTGAAAAATTAGGGGAAATTCTAACATGATTCTATTTCTTTAAAGATTTTATTTATTTACTTGAGAGAAGGAGAGAGAGAGAGAGAGCACAAGCCATGTGGAGGGGCAGCAGGAGAGGGAGAAGCAGACACCCCACCCAGCAGGGAGCCTGGCGTGGGCTTAATCCCAGAGTCCTGAGTGGAAGGCACATGCCTAACTGACTGAGCCACCCAGGTAGCCCTACATGATCCTAGATAAGAAGAAAAATTAGGAAAGTATTGAATTCTTCTTTTGATTCTCAATATGCTAATAAAACTTTTTAGAAAAATGGAAATATGGTTCAGTGAAAAACAAATATAAACAGCTAATTTTGAATTCTAAAACACTAAATAAAATTTTTAAAAAAGGATCCTAAACAAAAGCTTAACAGAATTTTTTTAAAATCTTAATAGAATTATTTCTGGAGGGAGGAAATGCCTAAAAAATGATGTTAAATGATGTTAACAAATGATGTCAACTGAACATCAAAACAGGAATTACTAATTTTTTTCTTTAAGAAAGGAAAAGAAAGGGGTGCCTGAGTAGCTCAATCAGTAAAGAACCTGACTCTTGATCTCAGCTCAGGTCTTGATCTCAGGGCTGTGAGTTCAAGCCCCACCTTCTTCTCCATGTTGGGCATGGAGCCCACTGAAAGAAAGAGGGGAAGGGAGAAGAGATGAGGGCAGGGAAGAGGAAGGGAGGAGAAGGAAAAGAAAGAAAAATAACAAAGTGAGAAGGGCAGAAGACACCAGCATTATCAAACAACAAGACATTATAAAGTTCTAACAATTAAAACACTGAGTAGTCCGGCAATGAGCCTGCTTCCCCCTCTCTCTGCCTGCCTCTCTACCTACTTGTGATCTCTCTCTCTCTCTCTATCAAATAAATAAATAAAATCTTAAAAAAAAAAAAAAAAAAACACTGAACAGTAGAGTAATGATCAACAATCAATCAGGAGACAGAATACAGGGCCTAAAAAAAAAACCCTGGAATATTTGGAAATACAGAATATGCTACCTACTCAAGAGAACTGAAAAACATATGGCCACAGAAAATCTACATAAATATTTATGGTAGCATTATTCATAATAGCCAAGAAAGTAGAAATAATCCAATGCCCATTGATAATTCTTTAAACAAAATATGATCTATCCATACAACTGAATATTATTTGACCATAAAAAAGAAAGAAATGGTGATACATGCTACAACATGAACAGTGAAAACATTATGTTAAGTGAGAGAAGCCACAAAAGGCTTCTATGATTCTATTCACTTAATGTTTAGAATAGGTAAATCCTGGGACAGAAAGTAGGTTAGTAGTTACCAGGGGCTTAGGAGAGGGGAAAATGGGGAGTGACCCATTTAATAGGCTTAAGGTTTCTTTATGTGGTGATAAAAATGTTCTAAAACTAGATAGGGGAAGGGCGCCTGGGTGGCTCATTAGGTTTAGCACCTGCCTTCAGCTCAGGTCATGATCCCAGGGTCCTGGGTTTGAGCCCCACATCAGGCTCCCTGCTCAGTAGGGAGTCTGCTTCTAACTCCCCCCTGCTGCTCCACCTGTTTGTGCTCCCTCATTCTGTCTGTCAAATAAATAACAAAATCTTTAAAAAGTAATAATAAAAAGGGACACCTGGGTGGCTCAGTCAGTTAAACCGCTGCCTTCGGCTTAGGTCATGATCCCAGGGTCGTGGGATTGAGTCCCACATTGGGCTCCTTGCTCGGGAGGGAGCCTGCCTCTCTCTCTGCCTCTGCCTGCCACTCTGCCTGCTTGTGCACACAGTCTCTCTCTCTCTCACAAATAAATAAATAAAATCTTTTTAAAAAATAACAATAAAATAAAATTAGATAGTAGTGACGGTTCATAAAATCTGCAAATCTACTAAAAAAGACTGAATCATATAGTTTCAAAAGGTGAATGTTGGGGCACCTGGGTGGCTCAGTGGGTTAAAGCCTCTGCCTTCAGCTCCGGTCATGATCCCAGGGTCCTGGGATGGAGCCCCACATCGGGCTCTCTGCTCAGCGGGGAGCCTGCTTCCCTCTCTCTCTCTCTCTGCCTGCCTCTCTGCCTACTTGTGATCTCTGTCTTTCAAATGAATAAATAAAATCTTTAAAAAAAAAAAAGGTGAATGTTATGGTGCATAAATGAGATCTCAATAAAGTTATTTTTTAAAAAGATATACAGCACAGGGGTACCTAGGTGGCTCAGTGGGTTAAGCCTCTGCCTTCGGCTCGGGTCATGATCTCAGGGTCCTGGGGTGGAGCCCTGCATCAGGCTCTGCTCAGCAGAGAGCCTGCTTCCTCCTCTCTCTCTCTCTCCCTCTGTGTCTGCTCTTTGCCTACTTGTGATCTCAATCTCTCTGTCAAGTAAACAAATAAAATCTTTAAAAAAAATTTTTTTTAAAAAGATATACAGTACAAAGCAAACCCTCTGATGGTCATGTGGAGAACTGATAAATGAGAGGGGCAATAACCCCGTATGTGTTTCAGTCTACTCGAGAAATAAGCGATCCTTACCACCCTGAATCAGCTGTCGGGCCATAAACAAAGCAGTAGAACCAGTTGCACAGTTATTGTTGACATTTATTATAGGAATTCCAGTCAGTCCCAAACTGTGATAGATAGACCTCTGCCCACAGGTAGAGTCACCTGTATAGAAAAAGAAACAAAACTGTAAAATCTGCAACATGGGAATTTATGAAACTGTTATGCAACATGACACCCCAGTACAGGGTTTTTTTCCTTCAGTATTGTGCCCGTGTGCATCCAACACAGGCACAGCAATAAACCACTGACATCTTATTCAGAAACAGTTTTTGCATTAAGCATTATTTATACTCCATATAGGAAAAAATCCTCAAAACATGTATATGTGTACTTTCTTTACATGTCACAGATGTAGGAAAGTAGAGAAATGACCAAGTAGTAGCAAACAATTCAATCTGGCTAGGACTACATGATAAAGGAAGCCATGTTTCATTTCTACTTCAGATATAAATCTTTAAAACTATATCAATGGATTAAAAGGCTATGATTTTTTTCTTCATAGAAAGGCTCTATAGGGGCGCCTGGGTGGCTCAGTGGGTTAAAGCTTCTGCCTTCGGCTCAGGGCATGATCCCAGGATCTTGGGATCAAGCCCCACATTGCATTGGCTCTCTGCTCAGCAGGGAGTCTGTTTCCCCCTCTCTCTCTGCCTGCCTCCCTGCCTACGTGTGATCTCTCTCTCTGTCAAATAAATATATAAAATTTAAAAAAAAGAAAAGAAAAGCTCTACAACTTCAAAAAGTTTAAAAGATCCTGTGTGGCAGGGTGTTCCAGAAAAACAGTGATCCAAGCTGAAAACACTTTGACTCCCTTTCCCCAGTAACAGGGGCATCAAGGCAGACAAACATGCTGGAGATAAATTAAATTAAAGATAAGATAAATTAAAGATAAATTAAATAGGATGGGAATATCCAAAGGGACAGACTCTCCAGAAGTCTTCAGGGAACACAGCAAGGTTCAGGACCTTCTTTTCAATAAATACATTATGTATCTCTTTGACCTAGTAAATTTCTCTTTGAGGATGCTCTTGATATACTAAAATCTCAAAAAAAAAAAAAAATCACAGATAAGCATGAAGATTCATCTATAGTAATGCTTACTATAGTCTTTTATGATAAACAGTAGATTATATATCTATTCAATGGAATTTTATCATAAAAAAAAAGACCAAAGAAACTCTTTTTCATATAATTTGGAACAGTAGCCAAGAACTACTAAGTAAAGAAGAAAAAAAAATCAAGATACAAAACAGTGTGTTTATTATGTTACCAGGTGTGTAACAAAAGAAAGGGGGACAAAGAACTTACACAGTCATACACACTTATGTACAAATCACCTCTGCAAAGATACACTAGAAATTAGTGAAATTGACTAAGGGAAGGGAACCATGAGACAGGGAGATAGGAATAAGAGTGAAACTCTCCATCACATAATCATTCACCTTTGGTATTTTTGTACCATGTAAATATTTAATCTATTCCAGAAAAAAAATTTTAATTTAAAAAATGGTAATGATAATATAAGAGAAGACTTTATAGGGAACATGAATTATCCTAAATTGAGAAAACTACGTTACCAAAAAGTACTAGGATCCTTGTTCTCGTTTTTTGTTTTTTGTTTTTTAAGTTTTATTTATTAACAATTTTTTTTAAAGATTTCAATAATTTATTTATTTGACAGACAGAGATCACAAGTAGGCAGAGAGGCAGGCAGAGAGAGGGGGAAGCAGGCTCCCCCGCTGAGCAGAGAGCCTGATGCGGGGCTCCATCCCAGGGCTCTGAGAAAGTTTTATTTATTTAAGTAATCTCTACACCCAACATGGGGGTCAAACTCACAACCCAAATATCAAGAGGCTCATACTCCTCCAACTGAGCCAGCCAAGCACCCCAGGATCTTATTTATTTCTTTAAGAGAAAATTCTATGTGCATGCATACTCACATGCATTCATATTCACTGAAAGATAATATCAAAAAATTAATGGTAATTACTTCTATACTGGACAATGGGATTAGAGGGGACTTTTTTCTTGTGTTTTCCTGTTTCTTTTATTCTTTTTTTCTTTTTTTACAATTAGCATATTCTCTTTTCCTAGTTGGGAAAAAGTTTAATGAAAAAAATTTATTGGGGGTGCCTGCGTGGTCAATGGTTGAGCATCTACCTTCAGCTCAGGTCATGATCCTGGGGTCCTGGGACAGAGCCTGGCATCAGGCTCAGTGGGGAGCCTGCTTCTCCATCTCCTGCTCCCCCTGCTTGTGCACACGAGCGTGTGTGCTCTCTCTCTCTCTCTCTCTCTGTGCCAAACAATAAGTAAAATCTTTTAAGAAAATGTATTGGATACAAAAAAGTCAACAAATACAGATTTTAAGATAACAAAGAACAAAAATTTATCTTCTGAATAGTAATTATCTTTAATGGTAGAACAATGGGTAATTTTTTCTTATTTAAAGATAAGCAATTTAAAGATAAGTAATTTATCTTCTTTTTTTTTTTTTTTTTTTTTTTTTTTTTTAATTTTTTTTTTTTTTTTTTTATAGAGAGAGATCAAAAGTAGGCAGAGAGGCAGGCAGAGAGAGAGAGGAGGAAGCAGGCTCCCTGCCGAGCAGAGAGCCCGATGCGGGACTCGATCCCAGGACCCTGAGATCATGACCTGAGCCGAAGGCAGCGGCTTAACCCACTGAGCCACCCAGGCGCCCAGTAATTTATCTTCTTTAAAGATAAGCAATTTAAAGATAAGCAATTTATCTCCTGTTCTGGCAATAAACAATGGCAAAAAACATATATTACAGTAGGCTGACACATAAGGGAAATCTAGAGATGATGGAAATAAGACTCTAAATCCTGAGTTTGGAGGGTTAAAATTCACAAGTGCCTCTGCATTGGTTATGAAATTGCAGCTAGATTAGGTTAAACAGTTTTAAAATATATAGTTTAGGGGCGCCTGGGTGGCTCAGTGGGTTAAGCCTCTGCCTTCGGCTCAGGTCATGATCTCAGGGTCCTGGGATGGAGTCCCGCATCGGGCTCTCTGCTTGACAGGGAGCCTGCTTCCTCCTCTCTCTCTCTCTGCCTGCCTCTCTGCCTACTTGTGATCTCTGTCTATCAAATAAATAAATAAAATATTTTTTTAAAAATTATATATATATATATATATAAAATAAAATATATAGTTTATTACATACCATATAGTTTATTACATACCATAAACGTAGCCAACACATGCCTGTTCCACTAATGAATAAGGGATCTGGGCATCAGCTAAAGCCTTCTGGGCTATAAAAACAAAAGAGTTTTATCAGACAGTGCATTGAGTATTTGCTTTAGGTAGGTCAAGTTAAGTTTAGAGTCTTCCCAGAGTAGATTGACCTTTAAATAGTCTGTGTCCAAATCAAAGGACAAATCTTTCATCAAGTCATCTTAGATCTCTCCAGTAACCATTTCTCCCTCTAAGCTACTACTTTTCACACCTCCTTTTTGATACTTAACATTTTCTGTCCTAACTGTGTATCTAACTATAAATATATTAAATCCCGAAGTCTTAAAGCTCCTTAACCTCAAGATCCTTACTCATCTCTGTGGCTCCACAGCACATCTAAAAGACAAAATTGGAAAGAATATCATTATTGTTGGGGAGAGGGGGAGACTCCCACAGAGCCCTTTGGTGTCCCAGCAAACAGCTGGACAGTACATAAAATTATAGGCCACTGTTTGCCCTGGCTGCTTAGCTAAGAATGCCCAAGCTCTTTTTTCTTTGTCCTTTCTAAAGAGTCACTAGGCAACTGTCTGCATAGGTTCTTCTCCCTTGACCCAGGTTTCTTTTTATGGTTGCAAGGCTCCACAATCAAGACAGATGATACAGTAACTCCAATGTCCAAAGATCTAAATTTCCTCTATTACCTGCTTCTTTTGCCAAGTCAGGGTAGTCTCTTGAATTCTCAAGTCCAGGCTTCAAGAACTAGAAATATAGAAGGAGATAAATAAATAGAAGCAAATATAGTTAGATTTTTCTCACAACAGAGGACTGCAAAAATTCATTTATCAATTAATTTAAACAAAAACATACTGAGCACCTATATACAGGCCTTGCCCTTGGGGAGCTTCTAGTCCAGTGGAAAACGGGCAATTATACTATAGTGCCCTTAAGTACTGAATAATTTGGGGGAGAAAACTACCTAGCCTCAGAAGGAGGACTAGAAAGGCTTCCCAGAGGAACTAACATTCAAATTAATCTTTAAGAATGAGTAGGAGTAGGGCACCTGCGTGGCTCAGTGGGTTAAAGCCTCTGCCTTCGGCTCAGGTCATGATCCCAGGGTCCTGGGATTAAGCCCCACATCAGGCTCTCTGCTCAGCAGGGAGCCTGCTTCCTCCTCTCTCTCTCTGCCTGCCTCTCTGCCTACTTGTGATCTGTCTGTCAAATAAATAAAATCTTTAAAAAAAAGAATGAGTAGGAGTGGGGCGCCTGGGTGGCTCAGTGGGTTGAGCCTCTCTCTGCCTTCCGCTCAGGTCATGATCCCAGGGTCCTTCGATGGAGCCCCACATCGGGCTCTCTGCTCAGCAGGGAGCCTGCTTCCCCTCCTCTCTCTCTGCCTGCCTCTCTGCCTACTTGTAATCTCTCTCTCTTCAAATAACTAAATAAAATCTTAAAAAAAAAAAAAAAAAAAAAGAATGAGTAGGAGTTAGCCAAATAAGAGAAAAAAAAGTTCTAGGGCAAAGACCTAGAAGTGAGAGAATATGGCTCAATCTAGGTACTGTAAACAATTTTATGTTGCAGAAGTTGAAGCACAAATAAGATTCAGCAAGTGACAGGGACAGAAGAGTAACTTAAGACCAAATGATAACTACTAACACTTATTGGGTACTTACTTTGTTTTGCATTATGCTAAACCCTTTTCATGTATCAATTTATTTAATTCTCACAATAATCCCAAAAGGTAGGTATTATTATTAATATCATCACTTTACAACAAGAAAACTAGGGTACAGAGAGATTAAGTAATTTGCCCAAGGACACGTAGCTAATTAAGTAACGAAGCTGAAGTTTCAGACAGTCTGGTTCTAGAGCCACCTCAAAAGGGACCTTATATGCCTTCCTATGACATCTGGGCTTTATTCTAAAAACAATGGATTTTTCTTTTTTATAAAGAAACTTCAGTGGGTGGGGGCCTGAGTGGCTCAGTGGGTTAAGCCTCTGCCTTCAGCTCAGGTCATGATCCCAGGGTCCTGGGATCAAGCCCTGCATTGGGCTCCCTGCTCATAATGGGGCCTGCTCCCACCCTCTCACTCTCTGCCTGTCTCTCTGCCTACTTGTGATCTCTGTCTGTCAAATAAATAAGTAAAATCTTTAAAAAAAAAAAAAAAAGAAAGAAAGAAAAGAAAAGAAACTGGGGGTACCTGGGTGGCTCAGTCAATTAAGCATCTGCCTTTAGCTCTGGTCCTGATCCCAGAGTCCCAGGATGGAGCCCCGAATCAGACTCCCTGCTTAGTCTCCCTGCTTTCCCTGAAGCAAAGAACCTGCTTTTTCCTCGGCCTCCACCACTTGTTTTCTCTCTCTCTCTCTCTCTCAAATAAAAAAAATAAATAATCTTTAAAAAAGAGAGAGAGCCTGGGGGGGGGGGGGGGGAATGAGATACTGCTACACACCCAGTAGAATGGTCAAAATCCAAATACCGACAATACCAAATGCTTAAAAAGACGGGAAGTAACAGGAAGTCTCACTCATTGCTGGTGGCAATGCAAAATAGTACAGCCACTTTCAGAGACAGTTTGGCAGTTCCTTATAAAGTTAAATATCCTCAGGAGCGAAGGTGGCTCAGTTGTTAAGCAGCTGCTTTCAGCTCAGGTCATGATCCTGGAGTCCTGGCATCAAGTCCTGTGTTGGGCTCCCTGCTCAGCGGGGAGTCTGCTTCTCCCTCTGACCCTCACCCCATTGCGCACTCTCTCCCTCTTAAATAAGTAAACAAAATCTTAAAACAACAACAACAACAGCAACAACTAAACATTCTCTTAACATATGATCCAGCCACTGTGCTCCTTGGGATTTATGCAAATGAGTTGAAAACTTATGCCCACACAAAACCCTACACAGGGATATTTATAATAATATTTTTTTAAAACATTTTTTTTAAAGATTTTATTTATTTATTTGACAGAGAGAAATCACAAGTAGATGGAGAGGCAGGCAGAGAGAGAGAGAGGGAAGCAGGCTCCCTACTGAGCAGAGAGCCCGATGCGGGACTCGATCCCAGGACCGTGAGATCATGACCTGAGCCGAAAGCAGCGGCTTAACCCACTGAGCCACCCAGGTGCCCTATAATAATATTTTTAAAGATTTTATTTATTTATTTATTTGACAGAGAGACAGCAAGAGAGGGAACACAATCAGGAAGGGTGGGAGAGGGAGAAGCAGGCCTCCTGCTGAGCAGGGAGCCCAATACAGGACTTGATCCCAGGACCCCGGGATCACAATCTGAGCTGAAGGCAGATGCCCAATGACTGAGCCACCCAGGCACCCTTAGTAATTTTTAAATAACTGCCAAAACTTGTAAGTAACCAAAATGTCTTTAATAGGTGAATAAATAAACTGTGGTAATACAAACAATGGAATATTACTCAGCACCAAAAAGATATGAGCTGTTAAGCCATGCAAAGACATAGAGGAATTTTAAATTCATGTTATTAAGTGAAGAAGCTAATCTGAAAAGCCTATATGTTACTGTATGATTCCAACTATATGACATTCTGGAAAAGGCAAAACTATGGAGACAGTAAAAAGATCAGTGGTTGTCAAGGGTTGAGGGAAGGGAGGGACGAACAGGCAGAGCACAGAGGATTTTTAGGGTAATGAAACTATTCCATATGATACTACCGTGGATATATGGCATTATGCATTTGTCCAAACCTAAAATATACAACACCAAGAGTGAACCCTAATATGAACTATGGACTTTGAGTGATAATGATATGTCAGTGTAGTTTCACTGATTTTAACAAATGCCCCATTCTGGTCCAGATTACTGAGTGAGGCTGGGCATGCATGGGGGCAGGGAGCACATGGGAACTCTTATTTTCTGTTCAATTTTGCTATAACCTAAAGCTGCTTTGAAAAATAAAGACCTACTTTTTAAGGGAAACAGAGACTGGGGGGGTGCCTGGATGGCTTGGTCAGCTAAGCATCTGCCTTCCACTCAGGTCATGATCCCAGGGTCCTGGGATTGAGCCCCCAATCAGGCTCCCAGCTCAAGGAGGAGTCTGCTTCTCCCTCTGCCCCTCCCCCACCACTCATGCACTCTGTCTCTCCCCCTCTCTCTCAAATAAATAAATAAAATCTTTTAAAAGAGAGAGAGATTGGGATGAAAAGACCTGCATCTTTTTTTCTTTTTGCTTATTTTTTTTCTTCTTTCTTTTTTTATTAACATATAATGTATTATTTATTTCAGGAGTACAGGTTTGTGATTCATCAGTCTTTTTTTTTAAGATTTTATTTATTTATTTGTCAGAGAGAGAGAGCACAAGCAGGCAGAGGCAGAGAGAGAGAGAGAGAAGCAGGGTCCCCGCTGAGCAAGGAGCCCAATGTGGGACTTGATCCCAGGACCCTGGGATCATGACCTGAGCCAAAGGCAGTGGCTTAACTGGCTGAGTCACCCAGGCATCCTGTGATTCATCAGTCCTACACAAGTCACAGCACTCACCATAGCACATACCCTCCCCAATGTCCCTAACCCAGCCACCCTATAGCTCTCTGCCACCCCTGCCCCAGCAACCCTCAGTTTGTTTCCTGAGTTTAAGAGTGTCTTACATTTGTCTCCCTCTCTGGCTTCACCTTGTTTCATTTTTCCCTCCCTTCCCCTATGATCTTCTGTTTTGTTTCTCAGATTTCTCATATCAGTGAGCTCATATGATAACTGTCTTTCTCTGATTGACTTATTTCACTTAGCATAATACCCTCTAGTTTCATCCATCATTCATCATTGCAAATGGCAAGATTTCAGGTTTTTTGATGGCTTTATAATGTTCCATTGTGTATATACATACCACTTCTTCTTTATCCATTCATTCTGTTGATGGACATCTAGGCTCTTTCCATAGTTTAGCTATTGTGGACACTGCTGCTATAAGCATTGGGGTGCACGTGCCCCTTCAGATCACTACATTTGTATCTTTAGGGTAAATACCCAGTAGTACAATTGCTGGGTCATAGGGTAGCTCTATTTTCAACTTTTTGAGGAACCTCCATGCTGTTTTCCAGAGTGGCTGCACTAGCTTGCATTCCCACCAACATCTTAGATCATTCTAGATGTAATGTGGAGAATGAATGAAGGAAAAAGTTTCAGGCAGCGAGGCCAAATGATTCTGGAACAGTCCAAGTGAGAGTTGACTAAGATAGCAGCAGAAAGGATAGAAAAAGCAGACAGACTTAAAAACATAAAGGAAGAGGAGCCTGGGTGGCTCTGTCAGTTGGGTATCTGCCTTCAGCTTAGGTCATGATCCCAGGCTCCTGGGATCACATCTGGCTCCCTGCTCAGTGGAGAACCTGCTTCTCCCTTTGCCCACTGCTAGTTTTCTCTTTCTCACTATCTCAAATAAATAAAAAAAAAATCTTTTTTAAAAAAAGAAAGAGAGAGAGAGAAAGAAAGAAAAAATGAAATGAAAAAAGAAAAAAGAAAAGAAGCAAAATGTAAAGGAAGTAAAATCCAAGCTGGGTGACTGATTAGATAAAGTATACTTGTTGGAATGGTCAGTGGAGGTGCTAACAAAAAATGGCTTTCAAAAGATTTTGACTGTAAACCACTGTAAGATATATTATGACAAAACCCAGTAGACACACACATACATACATAATTGTAATTTCCCTTTAAAACATTCGGTCACCTCTGTATAAATCGAAATTTAGTTGAAGTCACACCTAGGTGGCTCAGTGGGTTAATCCTCTGCCTTTGGCTCAGGTCCTGGGATTGAACCATGCATTGGGCTCCCCTGAGCAAGGGAGCCTGCTTCTCCCCCTCTCTCTGCCTGACTCTCTGCCTACCTGTGATCTCTATCCATCAAACAAATAAATAAAATCTTTAAAAAAATAATTGAGTTCACACTGCACTTTTCCCTTTCCCAATAATACTGATTAAAATCTGTCCTAATGCTTTATCCAGTGTGTGCCTTTCCTTATCTTTGATACCACCACTCACACGAAAAAAAACTGAACTTTGCCCCTACTGCAGAAACTCCTCCAAGCACTGTCTCAATCGCAATCTTCACTCCATCCCCACAGTAGTAACTATCTTTACTCCCACTGTAACCACTTTCTGTAATATTTCATAATTTTATCATCCAAGTGTGTATCTATAGACACTACAGTTTAGTCTTGCCCATTTATCAAAATTTTATGGGTTGGGATGCCAGTTGGTTAGGCGGCTGCCTTCGGCTCAGGTCATGATCCCAGGGCCCTGGGATCAGAGTCCCACATCAGGCTCCTTGCTCAGCTGGGAGCCTGTTTCTCTCTCTCCCTCTGCGTGCTGCTTGTGCTCTTTCTCTCTCTCTGTCAAATAAAAAAAAAAAAATCTTTAAAAAAATTGTATGGGTCTTTTAATTCTTTGTTAACCTACAGGTCCTCCTCCACTACTTTCTTTTCCTCTCAATGTATCTGTTTAAGAACCTAGAACATTTGACCTAGAGTTTCCCCAAGTAAGTGTTGCTTTAGCAAACTTTTGTGTATGCGGTTGTCATGTAAAATGTATTTCTTCTGTGGGTCGTGAAATTATCACACATAAAATTATTAGAAAAATTAAGTGCTTAATTATTTGGCCCTAACTACAAGGGAACCAGGATAACTTAGAGCAATTTGAAGAAATAGAAATAAGAAAATATAGGACTTGGACTGCACTATAGACTGAATGTCTGTGTCCTCCTAAAATTCATATATTGATATCTAATCCCCAATATGACTGAATGATTGAGGTGGGCCTTTGGGAGGTCATAATGATGGAGACTTCACAAATGGTATTAATATGCTTATAAAAGAGATGCCAGAGAGTTCCCTCACCCCTTCTGCCATATGAGGACACAGCAAGAACACAGCTATCTATGAACCAGAAAGCAAGATCTCAAAAGACAATGAATCTGGCTCAGTGGGTTGAGCCTCTGCTTTCGGCTCAGGTCATGATCTCAGGGTCCTGGGATGGAGGCCCACTTTGGGCTCTCTGCTCAGCAGGGAGCCTGCTTCCCACTCTCTCTGCCTGCCTCTCTGCCTACTTGTGATCTCTCTCTCTGTGTCAGATAAATAAATAAAATCTTAAAAAAAAAAAAAAGCAATGAATCTGCCAGTGCCTTAATCTCTTCCCAGCCTCCAGAATTGTGAGAAAGAAATATTTGCTTTTTAAGCTGCCCCACTCTGTTTTTATTGCTGTTATTTTGCAACCAAAACAGATCAAGTCAGATCAGTTCTTGAAATAGGTAGAACATAAAACTATGAACAAAGGGCAAATCAGAAGGTAGGCAGCATAAGCAAAGGGACTTGGCCTGCTGTCAGCCTGATGGTAGTGATGATTTAGTTGTATTAAAACCTGTTGACATCCACCAAAGAAATCTTAACTTACTTCCTACACTAATAATAAAACTCATTAAAGGAACTTCAACTTGTATCAGGAACTCAGCTATTCAAATTAAGAACCATAACACAGGAATCTGACCATTACAAATTTACCAACAGAGCTTAAAGTATTATCTAGTAAGTTTTTCCCTCCTCATCAAATCCTGCCCCAAGTTCCAAAATATCTAACCTAGAAGAAACTGGCCCAATAAGTACATTAATAAAGCTGTTCTTCACAGTCCCAGTCTCTTCCCTCAATACTGTAACTAATACTGCCTACACCTCCATCTCCTAACTTAGAAAAAGAAACAAATTACTTCCCAAAGGGTTATAAAGTTCTACGCTTTCCTACACAGCCAATATAATCACATATTCAACAGCCAATGGAGGATCTGATTGCATTAATGTCATACTTAAAAAGCTTTTACTGTCCACCTCTATTAGAAGTCCCCCCTCCTGGGGCACATAGGTGGCTCAATGGGTTAAAGCCTCTGCCTTCGGCTCAGGTCATGATCTCAGGGTCCTGGGATTGAGCCCCACATCAAGCCCCACATGAGGCTCTCTGCTCAGCAGGGAGCCTGCTTCCTCCTCTCTCTCTCTCTCTCTGCCTGCCTCTCTGCCTACTCATAATCTCTATCTATCAAATAAATAAATAAAGTCTTAAAAAAAAAAAAAGTCCTCCTTCCCATGAAACAATAGGATGAACTCCAAGTACCTGCTCTATTATGATTAACTGACTTTTCTACTCAAATGTTTTGATCAAATTATGTACTCTCACCGCATTTGGTAAGATAATAAAAATTTTAAGGCTGTTTTCTCAGGAAGAGAACTTCCCCCTGGCAACTCTCTTTCCTTAAGTATATCCATTTAGTACCTTCCAACTAACCTTCATTAGGATCTTATTCTCAGGCACCAGGCATTTTCAAGGTGTTACAGATAAAGCAATGAATTGGACATGGTACTCACCCTGGGAGGAGCTTACATTCTAAGGAAGAATATGAACATATAAACAGAGAACTTCAGTATAACATAAGTATGGGTTTCCCCCGCTGTCAAAAATATTGTGTTCTGGGCACCTGAGTGGCTCAGATGGTTAATCGACTGCCTTCAGCTCAGGTCATGATCTCGGAGTCCGGGGATCGAGTCCGGCTTCGGGCTCCCAGCTCCATGGGGAGTCTGCTTCTCCCTCTGACCTTCTCAGCTCTCATGCTCTCTCTCACTAAATAAATAAAATCTTTAAAAAAAAAATGTTGCATTCCTATGAAAACTTTCATAAACTGAAATGGCATAAGGTGAAGAAGAAATTGCCATTAACTTATATGGAAATTTTTCTGAGTGTTCTTGGACCCAAACTATAACCCCTTCGGCTTTTCTGATACCTTAGGCCACATCTTGATAATGAATGCACAAAATAAATCAAGATAAAGCACAGATGCTCACAAGCACAGTTCAAAGCTATGGCAGTTTAATGCTGAGACGCTGAGTGTATTTTCAGGGAAGGAGCTGGGCAGTCACACTCTGACTGCTGCTTGCTGCTTGGGGTGCTCACCGCCTCTGTTAACCAGCAACTCCCTGCAGAACAAATGCTGGGTGTTATTTTCACTTTTTGCCTTTTTTCTTTTCTTTTTTTTTTTAAAAAGATTTTATTTATTTATTGGACAGAGAGAGATCACAAGTAGGCAGACAGGCAGGCAGAAAGAGAAGGGGTAGGAAGCAGATTCCCTCCCCCACTCAGCAGAGAGCCCAATGTGGGGTTCGATCCCAAGACCCTGAGATCATGACCTGAGCCAAAGGCAGAGGCCTGAGCCACCCAGGCACCCCACTTTTTGACTTTTTCTAAAAGCAAAAATCCTCTTTGAATTTCAGTTAACAAATATAGATAGTAACGTAGGTCTTTTGTCAAAGTGAGTGGTATAACTTGAACTTTCCAAAAGTGGGGGATATCTGGAATGAAGCAAAGGTAAGTAGTGGGCTCTGCAGGAAAATCAAGAGGATCAAGAGACTTCTTGGAGAAGATGAACTGGTCTTTTAAAAACGAAAAGAAAAAAAAACTGCAAAGAAGTCAAGTACAAGTAGTTAGAACAAGAGGAGAGGCATAAAACAGTGTGGGGTGAAACTGACAGCAGTTTGGCTTTACCAGAACGTAGGAGTGGTGAGGGTGACAAGAAATGAGAGCGGAGGACCCTGGCTTCCTAAGAATCAGCAGATACCACATGAGGAACAGAAAGGAGGTCAGAGGATCCAGAAAACATGCCACTTGTGCTGAGACACTTAACATCACTAATGTTTCTCCTCCTCATCCTCGCTTCTAACTGTAAAGGGATCCTAGAGGAGAGTATTCCTGGGTGTGCAGAGCGGGGACAGTCCCCACCTGATTTCCTTTCCATGGCAAGGAAGATGTTGCCTCGTCAAAGGTCCAAATACCTTGGGATTCCACTCAAAATCAAAGGAAGTGTGGACTCTGTTGGGGCGTCCGTCACCAACTCTGACCCAGGGAGAAAAAGGAAGGAGGAACGGGAAAGAAACGACCGCAGGTATAACCCCCAGACGAGACCACACTTCAAAGACAACCCTAAATGACAACCCCTCCGAGTCGCCAACGTCGAAGAAGCCGTGGCTGAGCAATGGGATGCCCGGGACCCCCCGCCCCGTAGAAGGACAAACCACTGGACGGCGCCTGGCCCTGACCTGGGCCCCCGTTTCCCGGTCACCTCGGGGCTCCCCTACATCTCGGCCTCTCCCGGACAGAGCCGAACAGGGAGCCGGCCTGCGGGCTCCGCGGCTCCGCGGCTCCGCGGCTCCGTTTACCTTGGTCATCCCAACCCCCACCACGAACACCATGCGCTGGGGCAAATTCTTTGAGGCGACCGGAAGCATGACGCTGGTCGTGCAGGGCGGCCGCGGGTGCAGAAAGTCCTGAAGCAGCTGACCCGAGCGCGCACAGTCTGAAGCAGCGGCGGCGCAGGCTGTCTCTCAGAGCCAGGGGCGGGACAGGAGGGGGGAGGGGGCGTGGCAGGAGGCGGGGAGGGGCGGGGCACCCAAAGAGAGGAGGATGGTGGAGAGACTGAGACAGAATGCGAGAGAAAAAGGAACGGCTCTTGCGCGTGCGCAGAGACACCGCCAGGGCGCGTTCTTTGGGGGCGGGTAGGGGGCGGGTAGGGGGCGGGTGTTGAGTTCTTGTTTGTCCGCGAAGTTCTGGTTCCTGGCTCACGAGCGAGTCGGAGAGGAAGTCCACATCAAACAACGGAAAAAAGGTTTTATAACCTAGTACAGCCATTCAGGTTTAAGTCCTCTGTGATGAGAGGGAGTGTGGTCTGCTCTAGGGCCTAATGAGAGCAGGGGTTGGCCGGAAACTAGATGGACAAAACTGTACCCTGAGAAAAATTCGTGGAGTGTTGTGTTTGTTCTGTATCCTGTTAGTGTTGGTAAGAGTCAGCCCTAGAGCTGTACACCAAAAGCGTGGGTAGTATTTTACTGTATGTCTAAAACAACCAAAATTGACTTAATAACCATGTGACTGCCTTTTTTAATCCCTGAAACTCACTCTTGTTTCGCTCCAGCAAATAATGCCCAGAAACTGAGATATGTCTTTGCCAATAGTTTGTGTAGCACAGGTTCCCTGTAGGGATTCTAATTTATAGCTAATACTTCACAAGCGTGTAGCATACAGGTTAATGTCTCTCTCTCTCTTTTTTTTTTTTTTTAAGATTTTATTTATTTATTTGACAGAGAGAGATCACAAATAGGCAGACAGGCAGGCAGAGAGAGGGAGAGGAGGAAGCAGGCTCCCTGCAGAGCAGAGAGCCCAATGTGGGACTCAATCCCAGGACCCCGAGATCATGACCCGAGCCAAAGGCAGCGGCTTAACCCACTGAGCCACCCAGGCGCCCCAGGTTAATGTCTCTTAATAAGCTAATAAATAACATACTCCAGGGGTGCATAGGAGGCTCCCAGGGTTAGGAGTCTGCCTGGTTAGGCCTCTGCCTTCGGCTTGAGTCCTGATCCCAGGATCCTGGGACTGAGGCCCCGCATGGGGCTCTCTACTCTGTGGGGAGCCTGCTTCTCCTGCGCTCTCTGACAGCCCCTCTCCCTGCTTGTGCTTTCCTCCTCCCCTCAAATAAATAATCTTAAAAAAAAGGAAAGAAAGAAAGAAAGAACATACGCCAAACCAAAGATTAATTACATTATAGTTCCAGGCAAAAAGGAGATGAAATAAAGTCCAAGTTTAGTTGTGATGTGCTGTCTACCAGTTGGCCCTCTGTGAATCAGTCCTTCCAACTAAGCTGGGAATCAGCTGCCAGTTTAGGTTCCTTGCTGCTGAGGCACACAGCTACCTGGCATTGTGTTGACCACTGCCTAGAAAGACTAGCCTTACCAAGGCAGGGAAAGATGTCTTTCTCTTCCTCAGACCGTTGTGCCTTTAACACGGCTGAGGCCCAAGAGAGTAGTTGGCCACCACGGGAACAAGTGTATCAAGATCAAGATCTTAGAGATCTGTTCAGATCAGCAAAGAGTAACCTTACCCAGACTGAACATTCCAGTAAGTCCTCATAAATTCTTGGTATTTAAAGTTTAAATGTCCATTATGTCATAGTTGCTTCTCCGTATGTTCCTATCTATAAGCACTCAGTAGCACAACACTTTGGTTACTCTCAATCTCATATGGCCTCCCAAATTCACTTTTAGATCAAACCAAGTGCTTAGAACCCCAAAATCAATACTTAAAGAGCTGTTGTGGTGGGGAAAAAAAAAAAAAAGAAAGAAAAGAAAGAGAAAAAGAAAAAGAAAAATTGAGTTGCCCCAGGCATCTGTTCCCAGCTGAGGACGAACAATACCAAGCCCCATCTGCCTTCTTGTTTCAACTCCCACGCTGCAAATGTCTGTCTCATGATCTATTTAGTGCCACGTTTTTCATGTTTTTGTGCTTGTTTGTGCTTTTGCTGTTCAAAATGGCACAAAGCATAGTGCCTGAAGTGCTATCTAGAGTTTCTAAGTGCAAGAAGGGCATGATAGGGGCCAATACTCTGATCTCTGCTGGCGTCCCTGCGGCAGGCACCCCCCAGGAAGAAGGGAAGCTTGGGAGAGGAGACCAGGTTGCCTGTCACCCAGGTCCTCCAGCTGCATTGCCTTGCATAAGACGGTCATTTGCATCAAGCTCACCTGCACTCCCACTCTCATCCGAGCTGGATCTAAAATTGCATCAGACCAGTTACTTTATCAATGTTAATCTTCCGCAGAGGCTAGGACTGGAGAGGTAATAGCAGTGACAGACATTAAGTAAGCTCACAAAGGCTCTACAGTATTTAATGGGGCCCAGAATGGTGTGTCTCAATAATCTAAAGGGCATTTAAGACTAATTTCAGATCAGCAGAAACTTTGATACTGCTGCCAAATTTATTGATGCAGGTGCTGCAACAGTGGAGTGTCTGTTTCTGGTGCTGGTATTCTTTGGCAGCCTAGTCATCGGTTATGCCAGAAAACTTTCACTGAAGTAGCAGCTGTTGTCACATGCTATCCTCGAATTTGCCTTGTCTGAAGCTATGGGTCTCTTTTTTGTTTGATGGTTGCTTTCTTGATTTTGTTTGCCATGTAGCAAATTATTGCTCGAAATGTTGGCATTCATATTAATTACAGATGTAATTCTCCATATCTTACTGTGACACTGAAAACTGTAGTATTGGTGTCATGGAAATAGATGTTATTTTGAAAGTCATTTCATTAAAGATGAAACTTTAATTTTTGCTGTGATTTGTACTTACCTAAATTTAGATCGTCACAAAGAAGAATATGCATTCAGACAGATGCTGTATAAGTCAGAGGAAATTACAGTTGTTGCCCCATGAAGAAAAAGAGCCAGTTTTAAAATTTTATTTTATTTATTTGACACAGAGAGAGAGATCACAAGTAGGCAGGGGTGGGGGGGCGGCTCCCTGCCAAGTGGAGAGGCCCATGTGGGGCTTGAAAAGAGCCAGTTTTTAGGAGAATTTTTTTTTAAGATTTTATTTTTATTATTTTATTTGAGAGAGAGACAGTGAGAGAGAACATGATCGAGGAGAAGGTCAGAGAGAGAAGCAGACTCCCCGTGGAGCTGGGAGCCCGATGCGGGACTCGATCCCAGGACTCCGGGATCATGACCTGAGCTGACGGCAATCGTCCAACCAACCAAGCCACCCAGGCGTCCCTGAGAATTCTTTTATACAGTATTCTGCACCTTGTAATTTATAGTCTTTGGGTTATTCATATAGAAGAGAAATGAGTGTTTTCAGCTTCTATGAAATATGATTAATTAAACCAAGATAGTTAATTGCTAAAAAGAAAAAAAAGGAGGTATGATATGCCTTACAAAGAAAACAGGTGTTGGATAAACTTAGTTCAGACATGAGTTACAGTGCTATTGGCCTTGAGTTCAATGTTAATGAATCAACAATATATATTAAATAATGTGCCTTTAAACAGAAACATAAAACAAGAAATGTTATGTATTGATAGGTTGACAAAACCAGAGGATTGCAGAAGTCTAACCCTGTATTTCTCCTATGAGCAATGGCTTAGTATTCACTAATTTAATGTTCACAGCAACTTTTAGAACATAACTACTACAGAAAGAGAAAGCTGTGTGTGTGTGTGTGTGTGTGTGTGTGTGTGTATAAAGAGGTGCCTTCCTGCCCTAAGGGTCTGTGATAAGAGCCTCTTACAAATCTCTGTGGCATAAAGCATCAGAACAGCTGGAAGTTCACTCCCTCTAGGAAACCTGTAATTGTTCCTCTGACCGTTCATTCAGCAGAAACTCCTCGGCTGAGGAGCCATTGGGCAGGAGGGGAAACCAGGGTAGCTATAAGGAAGGACAAAAGGAAGAACTTGTGGCAAATGAAGGTGTTCTGAAGCTGAACATGCTGCCTTTGCAGGGGCTGAGTCCCCTGTCTCTGGGGGAAGGGACGTGTTCAAACTGATGCTGGCTGGTGTCAGGGATACTGCAGGAGATAGCCTTATACCAGGAGGGAAATTGAACCAAATGGACCTCGAGTTCACAGGTTATTTTCACTATTTCAAAAAGCGTTATAGAAGTTATGTGGATTATACCCACCATACCACCTCCAATAAAAATTGCCATAGGTTCAAAACATCCACATCTGGACCCCATTTCCTACTGAATCAGAGCCTCTGGGAGAAGAGCCTAGGCATCAATATTTAGAAAGATTCTTCCAGGTGATTCTAAGCCCTCACTGCATTAGGTAAAGAACTACTGAGCTAGGACTAGGTCAATTTAGTAAAATCCCCAGCTGCTCAGAGAATCTCCCCCTTTCCTGCCTATCCCTAGCCTAAAGCAGGGCACTGAAGAAGCTTTTACTAAGTGTGAAGTTCTTTCCTGAAACTCGGATTAGCCAATAAAGACAGCAATGTGACTGGCCGATAAGCCAGGGTCACCAATCCAATAGAACAAGTGACAAGGTCCAGATTAATTATTATGGAACAAATGCTCGCTGTCCACTGGACGTTGGTTTCAAAGCGTAAGTCCAAAACACCGGACTCTGAGCCCGCCCGCCCGCCTCAGGGTCAGGAGGCTGACCTGCTTTAGAGCTGGAGGTCGGGTCACTCCCGAGGCTCTTTATAGAAGCTGACGCCCTGCTGTGTAGCAGGGGCCCAACACAGGAACTCCTGCGTGTTGGGCCCCAAAGGCAGCGGGAAGGGAGGCATTCCCGTCAATATAAACCTCCACAGCAAGTGCAGACAAAGGCCATCAAGCTCCTTCAGGGCTACCTCGTCCAACAACGACAACAGTATACCCTTTACTACTTCAGTTTGCATCTCCCCAAGCGCCTGCGCACCAAGACACTAATGTCCCCCAGTCGCCAACAACCCCGCCGCGGATTGAACCTAGAGATCAGAGGAGTTCCTGAGCGCCAGGGTGACGTCACGCCCTTTGGGGGCGGGATCAGCCCGCAAGGCTCCACCGCCACTGGTCCGCAACACGGCAGTAACCAGGGGAACTGCAAACACTGTAGGGTCTGCTTCCGGTTCGAGCACCCGAAACCCCGCCTCTAGGGATGGACGTGGCTCGGGCGGTTATTCTCCTGTCCCTCTTGAGGCTCCCTTGGACGGAATCCTATGCTAGGGAGCCTGAGCTACCCCTGCCAGACCCAGGGTGGTCTCTGGTCGGGAGCCTTACTGGTCCGGGATGGGAAGAAGAGGCTAGGGGGAGTGGTCAGTGGTTTGGCCACTGTGCAGAGCAGAGCTGTCTGTGTTGGTGTGTGTAGGAACCTGGTACATGCGGGGGAGGGGGGCGCTCAGAAAAGGTTTAGAGTGGAAAGGAGATGGGCGCCTGGGTGGCTCAGTGGGTTAAAGCCTCTGCCTTCGGCTCAGGTCATGATCCCAGGATCCTGGGATCAAGCCCCACATCGGACTCTGCTCAGCAGGGAGCCTGCTTCCCTTACTCTCTCTGCTTGCCTCTCTGCCTACTTATGATCTATCTGTCAAATAAATAAATAAAATCTTTTTTTAAAAAAGTGGAAAGGAGAGCTAGAAATCTGAAGGGGGGGGTCTTGTGTGTTCATCTGGATGTGGAACTGTGAAATCTGGGAGTTGGTAGGGGGTAAGCTGTCATCCTGGGGAGTGCGGGTGTCAGCTGTTGGGAAAACGGAGTTGATAAGGTAGGTGGGGAAGAAGAGGGCATGCTCTCTTTCTGAGCTTGGATATTAATAATTAGTACTCTTCAGGCCCAGGAACCCTGTAAGCGCGCTGAAGCAACACCTGGTTAGGTTTCTTAACAGCCCTTTGAGGTCAGTGGTGTTACCCTGTTTTGCAAATGAAAAAACTGAAGCTCAAATAAGTTAACTTGCCCCAAATCAAACAGCCGGCAAGTGGTAGAGTGAGAAAGAAACCCAGACTCTTGTCTCTGTGGCTAAATTACAGAGTTTGAGATTTGAAGTGGGTTTCAGAGGTCCTTCATTCCAGACGCTGCAAATGAAAGTATCTGCAAATATCTGGGTTGGATCGGCAGTACCTGAAAATCAGTTCCCCTTTTGAAGGGAAAGCTCACTCCGCTCCAACTGATTTTTTTTCCTGGGACACTTCTCTAAAACCATGACAGCCAATCAGTTTGACAACCAGATGGCCAGAAGCCTCCTGTGGGCCACTATTTAGGGTTCCCTGAATCTAATCATAGAATTGACCATTGAAAACAAAAAATAGGCTGCTGTGATTTCATTTTGAAGATAGGAGGACTAGTGTCTAGACAGACTGTTAGGGTCTGTGCTAGAATCCAGATCATTTTTTTCATTTCACCACTGTCCCAGAAATTTGCTCCTTGTATCCACTTAATGTAGTGTGGGAAAATTTTTGTTTAATTAAACAGTCTGAAAGGTACTTTAAAAAATGTCTTTGCCTTTTGTACTTCAGAGGTACTATTAAATGTCAGTTGCAGTTTGCCTTGTGGAAAGATCATTTCCAATGTAATATTGCTACAGAACAACAGTTCTCAAATATTTATCTCAGGACACCTTTATTCTCTCTTTTTAAAATTTGACAGAGGGAGAGAGCACAAGCAGGGGAAGTAGCAGATAGAGGGAGAGGGAGAAAAAGCCTGCCCCCACCTCCCAAGCCGGGGTTGGGGGCATGGCAGATGCAGGACTGGATCCGAGGACCAGGGGATCATGACCTGAGCTGAAGGCAGTCCCATAACCAACAGAGTTACCCAGGTGCCTCAGGACACCTGTATGCTATTATGTATATTATTTTTATGCTTTTGTGTATTTTATATCTATGATATTTACCATATCAGAAATTAAAGGTAAGAAAATCTTTTTTTCTTTTATAAAGATTTTATTTATTTATTTGACAGGCAGAGATCACAAGTAGGCAGAGAGGCAGGCAGAGAGAGAGGGGGAAGCAGGCTCCCTGCTGAGCAGAGAGCCCGATTCGGGGCTCAATCCCAGGGCCCTGGGACCATGACCCTAGCCAAAGGCAGAGGCTTTAACTCTCTGAGCCACCCAGGCGCCCCAAAGCTGAGAAAATCTTAAAACATTCACTTACCAGTTATTTAAAAATAAAAGTAAACTTGGGGGGCCTGGGTGCTCAGTTAGTTAAGCATCCAGTCCTTGGTCATGATCTCATGGGTTTTGAGATCCAGCCCCATGTTGGGCTCCACGCTCAGCAGAGAGTCTGCTTAAGATTCCTACCTTCTTGGGGCGCCTAGGTGGCTCAGTGGGTTAAAGCCTCTGCTTTTGGCTCAGGTCATGGTCCCAGGGTCCTGGGATGGAGCCCTACATCAGGCTCTCCACTCAGCAGGGAGCCTGCTTCTTCCTCCCTCTCTCTGCCTGCCTCTCTGCCTACTTGTGATCTCTGTCTGTCAAATAAATAAATAAATTTTTAAAAAAAGATTCTCTCCTTCTACCCTTCCTCACACTTGTGTACTTGCTCTCTCTCTCTAAATAAAATAAATCTTTTTAAAAAGTAACCTGTTACTTCTGAATATAAATAATATTTTAGGGGCACCTGGGTGGCTCAGTGGGTTAAACCTCTGCCTTCTGCTCAGGTCCTGGGATCGAGCCCCGCATCAGGCTCTCTGCTCAGCGGGAAGCCTGTTTCCCCCTCTCCTTCTGCCTACTCGTAATCTCTGCCTGTCAAATGAATAAATAAAGTCTTAAAATATACATATTTTAATGAAAAATAGCTAGGCCTTTCTCCCAAAAAATTGGTAAGAAGAGTAGCATTATTTTACATTGTCTCAAATCTGTTCAATATCTGGCTTGATAGAAAATAGCCAGACTAGGGCACCTGGGTGGCTCAGTGGGTTAAGCCACTGCCTTCCACTCGGGTCATGATCTTAGGGTCCTGGGATCAAGCCCTGCATCGGGCTCTCTGCTCAGAGCAGAGCCTGCTTACCCCTGCCTCTCTGCCTACTTGTAATCTCTCTCTGTGTGTCAAATAAACAAAATCTTAAAAAAAAAAAAAAAGAAAAGAAAATAGCCAGACTCTCATTTCTGCTTCAGCAACCGAGCTGTTGTATCTTTTGTGTATATGAAGACAGTCTGGTCTAACACAGATTTTAATTGCTTTTTCAAATAACTGTGGACATTCTTTTTTGATACTATACCAAAAACTTAGTGAGTGGTAGTTTCTTGAAAGGAATGTACAGTGTGACTTCTGAAACCATATTGGTGAACTTTTGTACTGTTACATTAAAATCCATTGGTTGGGGCGCCTGGGTGGCTCAGTGGGTTAAGCCGCTGCCTTCGGCTCAGGTCATGATCTCAGGGTCCTGGGATCGAGCCCCGCGTCGGGCTCTCTGCTCAGCAGGGAGCCTGCTTCCCTCTCTCTCTCTCTCTCTCTCTGCCTGCCTCTCCATCTGCTTGTGATTTCTCTCTGTAAAATAAATAAATAAAATCTTTAAAAAAAAAAAAAATAAATAAAAAAAAATAAAATCCATTGGTTTATCTTGCTCTTTGTTCTGATATTTTACCCATGTATAATTTTATTACATTAAGCATTGGTCATTTGGAAAACGTTGGCTTACTGCGTTAAGCAAATCTTCCAAATGTCGACATTTCAAATTTCATAATGTAATATCAAGTAGAATGTCATTGTACAATATCAAGAAAATCACATTTGTTAATATCATCAACTATCTCATTTTTTAGAAAAAAGTTTAAGCTACTAAACTTAAGGTAGTAGAAACAAGTTTTCATTTGGCCAAAAAGTACTGTCAGTTGTTTTGTTGAAGGAAAAGACTCACCTTTTTTTTGTTGCTGTTGTTGTTTTGTTGAAGGAACAGACTCACCATTTTTTTTTTACATATTTGAGAAAATGTTTGTGAAACACCCGAGTCTGAATAACTGTAGTTTGTTAGCTGTTCATTCAAGTGAAAATGGCATTCTATAACCTATGTGGCTAGCTCAGCTGGTAACTCAAACAGGCACACAGGTTTTTTCTGGGATCAACTATTATACTTTGGCTTATAGCAGAAGTGCTTGATGTGTACTTCCCATTTTGTCACACAGAATATTAAAAATATATGTACTCATGAGATGAAATTGAATAAAATTAATTTTTACTATTTCATAAGAAAAAAAAATAGATGTCCATGGAAGTAGAGAGGGACTACTAAGATAATAAAAGTTGCTGTTGGGGCGCTTGGGTGGCTCAGTGGGTTAAAGCCTCTGCCTTCGGCTCAGGTCATGATCCCAGGGTCCTGGGATCGAGCTCTGCATCGGGCTCTCTGCTCTGCATGGAGCCTGCTTCCTCCTCTCTCTCTGCCTGCCTCTCTGCCTACTTGTGATCTCTGTCTAATAAATAAATAAAATCTTTTAAAAAAATAATAAAAAAGAGTTGCTGTTAATGCTG
This sequence comes from Mustela nigripes, assembly GCF_022355385.1. NCBI lineage: Eukaryota > Metazoa > Chordata > Mammalia > Carnivora > Mustelidae > Mustela > Mustela nigripes. Next base: position 42,308,653 of record NC_081570.1, on the reverse strand, counting down.
AAAAGATTGGGAAAGAACATTTCCCTTTTCAGTGTGGAGGACTAAATAATCGAAAAATTCTGCCAAGGCACCTGGGAGTTGATTGAGCCACTGGCTCTTGGTTTTGGCTTGTGTCATGATCCCAGGGTCCTGAAATTGAGCACCATGTTGGGCTCCATGCTCAGTGGGGAGTCTGCTTGAGGATTCTCTCTCCATTTCCCTTTTGCCCCCAACACCCCACTCACACACACTCTCTCTCTCTCAAATAAATCTTTAAAAAAAACTTTTCCTGGGCGCCTGGGTGGCTCAGTGGGTTAAGCCACTGCCTTTGGCTCAGGTCATGATCTCAGGGTCCTGGGATCGAGTCCTGCATCGGGTTCTCTGCTCAGCAGGGAGCCTGCTTACTCCTCTCTCTCTCTCTCTGCCTACTTGTGATCTCTCTCTGTCAAATAAATAAATAAAATATTTAAAAAAAAAAAAAAAAGCTTTTCCTGCCAAGAAACACCCAGAAATGCTGGATAAAATGCAATAAACGTTCTTTTAAATGCATACAGTATGGAGGAGGGGTGTTTTTTCTTTTAATTTTACACTCATCTGTTCTGTTTGAATGTACTTTGTGTATTATTTTTTTAAGACTATTTGAGAGAGAGAGAGTGAGCGAGTGGGAGCATGAGATCGGGGGAGAGGCAGAGGGAGAAACAGACTCACCACTGAGCAGGGAGTCAGACATGGGGCTTGATCCCTGGACCCCAGGACCCCAGGACCCTGAGATCATGACCTGAGCCAAAGACAGACAGATGCTCAATGCACCGAGCTACCCAGGTGCCCCTGTGTATTTTATTTTTATTTTTGCTATATCATGTCTTTTATTTTTGTCAGTGTGTTCTGTTTTCACTTTAATTATTTTTGGGGTAGATAATACTCAACACATGAATTAAGATTCAAAAGTATGAAAGGTCAAACTGTTAAAATTCTCCCTCCTACCCCTATTTCCAGTTTCCCAGTTCCTCTCCCCATCCTAGAAATATGTTATGTAACTACAACCAAATACATATATGCACACTTGAGTAATGTTATCCCCCTGTATAATACAAACTTTAGCTTTCTTTACATGCTATTTCACATCTTGAATTTTTCATAAAATAGATTTTTTAGATTATATCAGTGCATAAAAAGTTGCTTTTTTTTTTTTTTTCATAATTCCTAGTGTTCAGTTTATGGATGTACCATCCTTTATTTAACCACCTGTTGGTGGATATTAGGATGGTTTTCAGTGGCACCTGAGCGGCTCAGTCAGTTAAGCATCTGCCTTCTGGCTGGGTCCTAGGATGGAGCCCCACATAGGGCTCCTTGCTCAGCAGGGAGCCTGCTTCTCCTTCTCTCTCTCTCTCTCTCTCTGCCATTCCTCCTTGTGTTCTCTGTCTCTGTCAAATAAATAAATAAAATCTTTAAAAATATATATATATGTCCTCTCTTCGTGAGTCTATAATTGACAGTTCTTTCTGTAACTGATTTCCGGTGGTATGGCACCAGAGCTCCCTCCACCCCTGCTTCTTGCCTCCTGACTGCATTTTATTATTTTCTTTTACTTATTTTCTTTTATTTTAAGAATTTATTTATTTATTTGACACGGAGAAAGAGAGAGACAGTGAGAAAGGGATACAAGCAGGGGGAGTGAGAGAGGGAGAATCAGGCCTCCCACTGAGCAGGGAGCCTGAATCAGAGCTCCATCCCAGGACTCTGGGATCATGATCTGAGCCAAAGGCAATACTTAATGACTGATCCTCCTAGGTGCCCCTGACTGCATTTTGGTAAGGTTTCTCTTTATTAATTTCTATAACTGGCATATATATATATATATATATATATATATTTAATTCTTAGCCTTTTATTTTTATTTATTTTTGTTATGCTCAATTAGCCAACATATAGACATCATTATGTCTTGTTTGTTTGTTTAAGATTTTATTTATTTATTTATTTGACAGAGACAGAGAAGGAATACAGCAGGGAAAGTGGGAGAGGGAGAAGCAGGCTTCCTGCTGAGCAGGGAGCCGGATGTGGGGCTCAATCTCATGACCTGAGCCAAAGGCAGGTGCTTAAAGACTGAGCCACCCAGGTGCCCCAATTTTCTTTTCTTTTCTTTTTTAAGATTTTATTTATTTGACAGAGAGATCATAAGTAGGCAGAGAGGCAGGCAGAAAGAGAGAGGGCAGCAGGCTCCCCGCTAGCAGAGAGCCCCATGTGGGGCTCGATCCCAGGACCCTGAGATTATGACCTGAGCGGAAGGCAGAGGCTTAACCCACTGAGCCACTCAGGCGCCCCAGGTGGTATATTTTAATATCCTTCAAGAAATCCAGTAGGGGGGCGCCTGGGTGGCTCAGTGGGTTAAAGCCTCTGCCTTCGGCTCAGGTCATGATCCCAGGGTCCTGGGATCGAGCCCCGCATCAGGCTCTCTGCTCCGCAGGGAGCCTGCTTCCTCCTCTCTCTGCCTGCCTCTCTGCCTACTTGTGATCTCTCTCTCTCTGTCAAATATATAAATAAAATCTTTTAAAAAAAAAATCCAGTAGGTCAGCAGCTCAGCGGATGAGAAAACCTCATTACCCAGAACTCTTGCTTTTCTCCAATGGGTTTTGGTTTCAAAACAACCCCTCCCTTGGGACGCCTGGGTGGCTCAGTTGGTTAAGCAGCTGCCTTCGGCTCAGGTCATGATCCCAGCGTCCTGGGATCGAGTCCCACATCGGGCTCCTTGCTTGGCAGGGAGCCTGCTTCTCCCTCTGCCTCTGCCTGCCACTCTGTCTGCCTGTGCTTGCTCTCGCTTCTCTCTCTATGACAAATAAATAAAATAAAAAATCTTTAAAAAAAAAAAAAAAAACAACCCCTCCCAACTTCTCCACAAAATTCCCTCTCTCTCTCTGTTGGAGTAACCTATGATTGTTTCCCGTGGCTTGTTTGTACGAAATTGCAATTCTCCGTTATTCCCAAATAAATTTGTTTTTACTGGTTAAAAACAAAACAAAAACAAAAAACTTATTTTTAAGGTCAACACTGCCAAAAGAACTTACTGCTTCTTCCAGCCAATACCTGGAAACAACCCCCATTCCCGCCACCCAACCCTCCACCCCCAAGCTGTGGGAGCCCAAGGCTGGATAAGCCTCCATTATCTAACACAGACAGGTTTCCCGTGGCCAAACAAACACCTTCCATGATTTTATAATTTTTCACTTCCCGGACTCTCTTAATGCAGGCCCGGTTCACCCACCTCCATATTCTCTCCTTCTCCCTTCAAAACTTTCAGTCACCTCTGTACAAACAGAAGTTTAAGTCCAGTTCACACAGGACAGTCCCTTTTGCTGTAGTGTATTATCTATTAATGAGTAAAACCTGTTCTCACTTTAACTAGCCTCCCCCTGTATCTTTGACAGTAGTCATTATTATGATCCCGGCTTTACTGATTAAAACACTGACCCTTAAGAGGTTGGCATCCTTGCCCCAAATCACGCAGCGGAGCTGGGTGGGCTTCGCCTAGCCAGGGTTTCAAGTCTCCAAAAGGCAAGCAGCGTGGAGAACCGCTCTGGGCTGTGCGCCCCTAGGTGGAGCAGTTGCGAAAACCAGGGACACAGCGGCAGCTCTCTCCGGCGTGGACGGAGTAGTGGACGGGCTCTTGGCACCTTCCCAGCCTGCGCCCAGATGCTGCGCGCCCTGACCAGCACCCTGCGCCTTCCAGGCCCCTGGAGATCCCTTCGCACCCGGGGCTGCGCCTCCCATGGAGCTACTGGGGACCCAGAGATCCAAGTGCGCGCCCTCACCGGCCGCGACCAAGGTAAGGGCGCTGTCGCGGGAAGCGCCGAGGCGGCGCGGGAGCGAGGGCCAGGGGGCCCACGACAAGCGGAAAGACACCAGTAAGCGGAAGGCGGGACGCTCACTGCGTTTGACGATTTGATTCCCAGCTGCGGTTTCCCAGTCAAGGCTCCCCAAGCCTTTCCGAAGCCTGGGGAGGTGGGTGACCACCCTGCTAGCCGCCCCGACCCTAACTGAGGTCACCTAGGTCCCTTCAGTCCCCCATTCGGGAGCTGGGGGCTTTAAAGGAGGGGAAGGCAACTCGCTCAAGGATAGTACGAGGCACCCACCGCCAGCACCAGTACCACCGCTTCCACCCCCAGTAACTTTAATTAAAAGGCTCTAACCCTTCGGGCCGAGTCCTGGCTGGGTTCCAGAGGGGCGAGGCAGCCGAGCCAATCCGCCAGTGGGGCGGACCAAGGAGGAACGAGAGCAGAGCAGAGAAGGGACGGGAGCTGGGCTTGTTGCCCTGCGCTCTCTCCAGGCCCACGCTGGCTGACGTTTGTGCCTTTTTGAGTCAGAAAGTTGCCGCTGATCCCTGGTGACATGATTTGGAGACTATGGCCAGGAAAGAATTCTTGGTAGGAATTGGGAAAGATGGTTTTGTTAAAGCACAGGGACAGGACCTCTGGGCAGAAAGAGAGTCCAGGGGTTTTGAGTGATTAAGTTCTAGAATATACCTGAGGTTTTGTGGAGTGAGGTCTGGAGCCAAGGACCAAGAAAGAATTCTTGAGACATCTTTGGTGCAAAATGGTGGTATATTAAGGCATGGGGACAGGACCCGTGGGAAGGAAAAGCTGCTGCCCCTGGGTTGTGAGGGGTGGCAGGTTATGTACCATGGGGGTGGGGGAAGGAAGGAAAAGGGAGGTTTTGATAGAACTTTCATATGCTAAAGAGGACCTACAAGATACCAGATACCAAAGGCCTAGCCATTGCCAAGGTCATTCTGCCCCCTTTTTTTTTTTTTTTTTTTAAGCAAGCCATTAAGACAGTTGGGAGATTCCTAAGAATGTCACATATGTCCCAACTAGGAGTGGTGGGTGGGAGAAAGCTGCTGGGTGTCAGCTTTTGCTTTGTCCTCAGCCAGCCTTCTGTTCCCTCATCATTCCCACCTGAACAATTTTGACCCTGAAATCTTTAAGGTGGAAGGTGGAAGGTCTTAGCTTCTGTAACATCTTCCCGCTGAACAGGGGCATAGAGTTGTCCCTGCCTACTCAGGTCAACACTGGTCAGTTGGGGACTTTATAGGGGAGTTAGGAAAGTCTGAGGCAGCTGAATCCAGGGGAGACAGCTCAGGTGATCTTCCCAAGTGGAAAGGATCATCTGTGGAAGTTATGGCAGTGAAGGAGTCGATGCCAGGTGAGGAGACATGGGAGAAACAGCAAAACATGATTAATGTAGCAAAAAGAAAATGAAGCTCAAATTAAGTTTTTTACTAGTTAACAAAAAGCCCTTTTCCAGTCCAGGAGTTTAATCAATCATTAAAGGAGAGAGGGACTGTTTAAAGTGCTAACTTGAGTATGTCAGAACCCAAGAAATATTTTGTGATAATCTGGAACATAACCATAGTATTTTGTTTTTGTGATAATATAAGGGCCTGCTTAGCCAGAGTGATTCCACTTTGGTTAAACAGTGATTTTGTTGTTTATGCAGTAAAACTTAAACTGACCCTGCCCACCCCCTCCGGAGGAACTTACTTAGAAGCAAGTCTGGGAAACCAGTAAAATATGGTCGACCAGCCCCTGATAACAGAGCCCAAATACAAGGATGGGTCAGGTCAGGTAGTGATAACAGAACCCAAATACAAGCACGGTCAGGTCAGGTGGAGACAACAAAGTCCAGAATGCAAGGACGAGTCAGGCCGGGTGGAGACGATCTCATTGGCCAGACTCAACCACATGGCCTTTGCTCTACAAAAGCTAGTCTGTGAAGCTGGGGGTCATCGATCTCTCTGTAAGAGATGGCGCTGACCAGTCGGTTTGATTCTTGGTGCTGGCGCGAAATAAAGCTTTGCTTGACCTTTGCTTTGTATCAGTCTTGCTCCTTTGATCACGGACCCCATCAATAGCACAACTTCTACTTTGTGTAGCAGTTAAAACATTCAATACCATTCTATTTGGTAAAGCTGCTTTACATATTTGTATCACCATAACATTTTAATAGAGAAATACTACTTTGAGGGGCATTTAGGACTGACCATGTACTTTGTAAGAGCTTCCATGTGCCAAATGACCAGTTCCAAAGGGGGAACAAAAGTGGATGTTAGTTGGTCATATCAATGAGACAGAACAAGTTCACCACTGTTTTAAGTTTGGAAGGTTGGCCAGGTTGGTAATGGCTTTAATAATGCATCCGTGATTCTAAGCAAAACCCAGGGAACAGTGGCCATATAACTAACCACTGGGTTCTGTTAGGAGACAAGTCCTCCAATTTTGGGTTTCTGTAACTACAGTCAAGATATCAAGGGCTGGGGCGCCTGGGTGGTTAAAGCCTCTGCCTTCGGCTCAGGTCATGATCCCAGGGTTCTGGGATCGAGCCCTGCATCGGGCTGTCTGCTCCACGGAGAGCCTGCTTCCTCCTCTCTCTCTCTGCCTGCCTCTCTGCCTACTTGTGATTTCTGTCTGTCAAATAAATAAATAAAATCTTTAAAAAAAAAAAAAGATATCAACGGCTATTCAGTTTTGGAGATTCATCTTTTTAATGTGTAATAAAAGGTAGTCCATCGTTACTTTGTAGGGACCAAGGGAGTCCAAACCTAGGGACAATTTTCCTTCACGAAGTTTTTCTCACCTCCATGGCCTTTTTGCCCAAATCAGTGGCCTTGTATAAACCCTATATTACTTTCATTGGTTCCTAAGGTCATATCCTTTGAACATCCTTTGAAGTGAATTACAGCTATCTCCTTAGGTAGGTGTACAGCCTTAAGAAGAGTTAATAATTTTAGGCCTGTATTGGACTATGGAGTTATGGCTTGATAATAAACCCTTTTTCTTCCAAATTGCTCCATGGACATGTAGGACTAGGAAAGCATCTTTGGAATCAGTATTAATATTAGTTTTTAAGGCTTTGGCAATTGCAAAGTGCTAGTGAGCACTACAGCATTACCATGTTTTCTTATTCCTTTTATGAAAACTATTGTCATCACTGGGACACCTGGGTGGCTCAGTTGGTTAAGCAGCTGCCTTCGGCTCAGGTCATGATCCCAGCGTCCTGGGATCGAGTCCCACATCGGGCTCCTTGCTCCGCACGGAGTCTGCTTCTCCCTCTGACTCTGCCTTCCACTCTGTCTGCCTGTGCTCGCTCTTGCTCGCTCTCTCTCTGACAAATAAATAAATAAAATCTTAAAAAACAAAAAAACTATTGTCATCAGTAAACCAACTATCATTTGTATTTTTAATAGGGGCATCTTAAATATGGCCAACTAAATAAAGTAAGATCAATAACCTCTGAACAGGGGCGCCTGGGTGGCTTAGTGGTTTAAAGCCTCTGCCTTCGGCTCAGGTCATGATCTCAGGGTCCTGGGATGGAGCCCTGCATTGGGCTCTCTGCTCAGCAGGGAGCCTGCTTCCTCCTCTCTCTCTCTGCCTGCCTCTCTGCCTACTTGTGATCTTTCTCTCTGTCAAATAAATAAATAAAATCTTTAAAAAAAAAACTGAAAACCTTTAAAAAAAAATAACCTCTGAACAGTTTTGCTCTATAGAGAAGTACAAGGGTCATAGGGTAACTAGGTTTAAAATTTGACAAGTTCTGATGGGGTCCATTATCAAAGGAGGGAGACTGATACAAAGCGAAGGTCAAGCAAAGCTTTATTTCATGCCAGTATCGAGAATCAAACAGACTGGTCAGGACTGTCTCTTACGGAGAGAGTGACGACCCCCAACCTCACAGACTAGCTTTTATAGAGCAAAGGCCATGTGGTTGAGCCTGGCCAATGAGATTGTAACACACAGAGAAAGTTGCATAGTCATGCTAGGTCACACATGGGTGGCCAATGGAATTACAATTTACCCTATAGTAGCTGTTTGAACTAGCCTATCACTCTGGTCAGAACTGGTGCCCTAGTTTGGCACCCAAAAGGTGGGGTTTACATTCTTTGGTGGTTAGGGAGGTAGTATGTGTGCTTTACTGATTGGATGTCTCCACCTGGCCTGACTTATCCCTGCATTCTGGGCTCTGTTATCTCCACCTGACCTGACCCATCCTTGTATTTGGGCTCTGTTATCAGGGACTGGTTGACCATATTTTACTGGTTTCCCAGACTTGCTTTTAAGTAAGTTCCCCTGGGGGTGGCGGGCAGGGTCAGTTTAAGTTTTACTGCATAAACAACAAAATCACTGTTTAACGGAGATGGAGTCACTCTGGCTAAGTATCCCCCTTTTCTTTGGAGATTAGTCAAATCCTTGACTTTTCAGCCAGTTCTATGTCCTCTTTTCTACAAATGACATTAGGGCATTTATAATGCAGGGGCCAAAAAGTAACATTTAACAATAGGAACAACAATGAACTCAATGAACTCATTGTTTTTTTGAGTCTTAGCTTTAGTCCTAAATCAGCGGGGTCCATCGGCAGCAGCATCCATCTCTGGGGGACATCCTCGTCCTTGGCTCGTTTGATGTGACATGCGTGAATCCAGGCCCTGATGACTTCTACTTTTATTGCTGTGAGCGTGGTCAGGATGACAGTAAACGGTCCCTTCCAGCGAGGCTCTAAGTTTCCCACTTGGTGGCGGTGTATTCAAACCAAGTCCCCCAGTTGGTAAGGATGTGGTTCCACCTCCACCTCCATCTCAGTGTGGGCAGTTTGGATCCCTTCATGGCCTCTTTTTAGGACAGACTGTAATGCCCGCAGTGACCTTGGCCATCTGCAGTGCCTTGGTGAGTGCAATCAGCTCCACTTTTTGCACCTAGGTTCTGTGTGGCAGGGCTGCCGTCCAGAGTTCCTGCTCAGGAGAAACCACCGCAGCCCCCGCATACCTCTTTCCATCAACCATGTAGATACTCCCATCTGTGAACAGAGTCATCTCCGCATCCGGGAGGGAAGTGTCTCTGAGACCCAGCTTTATTCCTGTGACCTGGGTTAGGACCTCCCTGCTGTTGTGTGGGTGGTTAGCCAACTCCTCTGGCAGCAATGTGTCTGGATTTAGCACCACCAGGGGCTGGAAAGTCACTTTTGGTTTGTTGAGGAGGAGGGTCTGATACCCTGTCACTCGGGCATTTGTCATCCACCGGTGGTCAAGATGAGATTTTGAGGGGCGCCTGGGTGGCTCAGTGGGTTAGGCCGCTGCCTTCGGCTCGGGTCATGATCTCAGGGTCCTGGGATCGAGTCCCGCATCGGGCTCTCTGCTCAGCAGGAAGCCTGCTTCCCTCTCTCTCTCTGCCTGCCTCTCCATCTACTTGTAATTTCTCTCTGTCAAATAAATAAATAAAATCTTTAAAAAAAAAAACAAAAAAAACAAAACAAAACAAAAAAAAAAGATGAGATTTTGACCCAAAGTCAATTTACTTGCATCCTTGACCAGGAGGGCTGTGGCAGCAATTATGCGGAGGCAAGGGGGGAACCCAGCCACTACTGGGTCTAGTTTTTGTTAAGATAGGCTACTGGTCTTTGCCAAGGCCCCAGAGTCTAAGTCAAAACTCCTTTGGCCACCCCTGCCTTTTCATCCACATACAAGTGGAAGGGCTTGGTAACATCTGGGATGGCCAGTGTTGAGGCACTCAGTAAGGCTGTTTGTAATTCCCAAAATGCTTCTGCCTCAGCTGTCCACTCTACCATAATGAGTCCTCCCTTAGTCAGTTCGTAGAGAGGTTGGGCAATCTCCACGAACCGCGGTATCCACAGCCTACAGTGGCCCACCATCCCAAGAAACCCCCTCACTTGTCAGGGTGTGGTGGGGAAGGGGTATCGGGTGGTCACCTGTTTCCTGGACTTAGACAGTGAATGCACTCCCTCGTGGACATCAAAGCCTAAATAATTAGCGTGGCTCTGACAAAGCTGTGCTTTCTTTGCTGACACCCAATACCCTTTTTCCTGCAGAGTCTGTAAGAGAGCTCTCGTCCCCCACAAGCATGACTCATAGTCCTCAGCAGCTATCAGCAAGTCATCATCATACTGTAATAGAATGACTCCTGGGTTGGAGGTTCTGTACTCATGCAAATCCTCATGTAGCGCCTTGTTGAAGATAGTGGGTGAATTCTTGAATCCTTGGGGAAGTATTGTCCAGGTGAGCTGGCCTTGGAACCCTTCCTGTGGGTCAGACCACTCAAAAGCAAAAAGGGGCTGAGATTCCCTTGCTAAAGGTATGCAGAAAAATGCATCCTTGCGATGTAAGACGGTATACACAGTTCTTTTGGGGCCCAGGAAGGAGAGTAGGGTATGGGGTTAGGCATCATCGGGTGGATATCTTCAACCCATTTATTAACTTCCCGCAAGTCCTAAATGGGTTGGGATTCCCCAATTTCTGCCTTTTTGACAGGCAGCAAAGGTGTGTCATTAAAACATAATTTTTTTCTCTAAAATAACACTCATTTCCAGAGATAGCCAAATCAGGACTAATGTATTTGAAAAACAAGTCCAGTTTTAACAAACTTGGCCCAATTATTTACATAAGATGAGCAAGAACAGTGAGTGATCATATAGATCTTTAAGAATCTGCTTTGCTGGAACTTCTTATAAGGAATCCCTAGGTTGAACTTTTAGTAGCCTCTCCAGGCCAGAAGCCAAGCCACATACTTGCCATCAGACATGCCTGCAATACCTGTCGATTTGGGCAGATTCCTCTTCCTGAGGTCCCAAAAGTATCCTGAGGTATCTGCACCTGCCAGGAAGTGACATTCTTTACTCACGTGGTGAGGCTGCTGGGAACTCTGTAGGCAGGGTACCAGGCCAACAGTCCAAGGGGCTTTATGGTTCCAGGTTTCATAAAGTCAACCTTAGTTCCTAAAAGCTGTTTGGTCATATCTGAGTCTATGTATGTCTTTCTCAAATATGACATTCCATTCAAAGTCTTGGTAAAATTACTAATGGTGTCCCATTACAAGAACAGATTCTTACTGAACTTATGCAAATAACTGATTGCCATGGAAGAATACTTACTGAGACCATTTGAGTTTCAGAGAGTTCAGATAGAAGAGTTGAATGCTTTGATTTGTTTACAAATTAGTATTTTTACATTTCTGTAAGTCACAGATAACTTAAGTAAAATTTTCCTTAGTGTGGAAGAGCAAACATTAGAGAACCAGCAGTGTTTAAAATGAGACTTAACACTATCATCTTTTAGTTAATTTAACCCCATGTTACTAATTCTGGTTTAGTTTGAATGCAGCTTTAGTTCTGGAAATTCTTACCCATTTCAGTTTTAGGATTTTTAATATAGAGAATACCTGGTTTTGTCCTTAAAGTCCTTTATATGAATGTCCTTTAAGGTGAAACTCATTTTACAAGAGAATTAAAACAAAAAAACCTCAGAAATGGACATTGTTAATGATCTGAGATTTCACTATGATACTGTAGACAAAGAAACTCAGTTATTCTGCGACCCACTGACACATAACACGTCAGTAATTACAGTATCAAGTGATGAGCTATCAAACATTAAAACTGGGATGCCTAGGTGGCTCAGTGGTTTAAAGCCTCTGCCTTCGGCTCGGGTCATGAGCCCAGGGTCCTTGGATTGAGCCCCTCGTTGGGCTCTCTGCTCAGCAGGGAGCCTGCTTCCCCCTCTCTCTCTGCCTGCCTCTCTGCCTACTTGTGATCTCTGCCTATCAAATAAATAAATAAAATCTTAAAAATATATATATAAAAGGGACACCTGGGTGGCTCAGTTGGTTAAGCAGCTGCCTTCAGCTCAGGTCATGATCCCAGCGTCCTGGGATCGAGTCCCATATCGGGCTCCTTGCTCAGCAGGAAGCCTGCTTCTCTCTTTGCCTCTGCCTGCCACTCTGTCTGCCTGTGCTCACTCTCTCTGACCAAAAAAAACCAAAAAAACAAAAAAACTATATATAGATATAAATATAAATATAATATTTTATAATGTTAAATATAAATATAAATATCTATATATAGATATATCCATATATTTTATATCTATATCTATATATAAAATTTAAAACTTTAGGAAATGCATAGAATCTCTAGAATAGTTATAGCATTTACTCAAATGTAACCCAAGGTTTATTATTTGTTTAGCAATACTTCCTGAGTAACTTAGCATACCAAGGAAAATTCTAATGAGTTAAAGAGATTTCATTTACAATTTAAATCTTGTCAACATCTGCTAAAGTCGTATAAAATTTTAAAGCACTTGCCTAAATATAATTAGGGATGTTAAAGACCTGATACAGGCAAAATGTGGGAAATGGTTTTACTGGGCAGGCAAAGAGGAAACAACTATTTACATTTTCTTCCTAACAGCAGATTAATTTAAGAAAACTGTCTTTTTGAATGGAGACCATTTTAATCTTATACCAGTATACCTTTAAAACCCATTCATTTCAATCTTAGTCTGTTCTGACCACACCTAAAACTTTTTTTCTGAAGGTTTCCCTTCACAAACCTTTTACTTTCTTTTACATTTATATTTTGTCCCAAGCCACTTCTTTTCAAACCATCTCATTTAGAACAAAATTACCTTTTATCTTTAACAAAATGCATTCCCATTCCATATCTTTCTTAAGTATCTATTTTTCCACATACAGAATTGTTTCCCATATTTCCATTAGTCTTAGTTACAGTTAGAATTTTGTACTCTTAGAAACACCTTAGTCTCTAGTCAGTTAAGTATTAACAACTTGTGAACTGTTGCAACAGAATTTTCAGATGGCAAATTTATAAATCAGTTAAGCACAAAACATGTTTACCAACAGATTTAAATATTCTTAGTTTCTTTGCAGTAAGTCAAAAGCATTTACTTGACTTAGTATTTTATCCTATTTGAAAGACCTAGATGTCCAACGAATTTAATTCCATTTGTCATCCAAGCAAAACTTTAACTTTCAGGTTACCAAAGACTTTGAAAGCTATATAAACAATTACCCATGAAAACTCTGAGACAATGAACCATCAGTTTAGTCATCTTTTTGCTAACAACCCAGCAGAGGTAACATGAGGTTATTTGACCTTCAGTAAACCTTGACAGAATAAAAGTTTCACACTTACTGCTGTAACTTCGAAAACAGGTCTATCTTAATTAAACCAACAAACGTAACTTAATTTAAATACTGATTTATGTTCCACCAGGGCCCACCCCATTTTCAGTATTTACCTAAGACACGGGTGGGGAAATCTGAAGCTGGGGGTGTTAGGTCCGGGGTGCTCTTCTTGCTCCTTAGTAGTGAAGAGAGAAGGAGCCTTGGTGCATGGTCTGGAGGCCAGTCTTGCAGGCCGCACCACGATGGTGCAGAAACGGGAGAAGGGGGAGACAGAAGAAACAAAGTGCTGCCAAGAGGCAGAGAAAGGATTCCTGGTTTTAGAGCTCATCAGCCCCAACAGAGAAGCACACGCTGTGTTTTCCCGCCAAAAAGGGGGGAGAGGTTAAGCAGTCCATGTCCGGCCAGAGAAGAGAGCGAATTTCCCTGAAACAAAGGAGTTTGGGCAGCTGCTTGGGAATATTCCTTAAAATCTTTGCCTTGAGTTAGACTAACTCCAATTGGCTCCAGTTAAAGCCATTAACACAGGAAATGAGTGAGGGAGAAGCCCTCACATCTATTAGGAGGGACAGAGAGAAAGTCAGAGTCCCCTTTGCTAGGGATGGCCTGTGTATCCTCCAGCAACCTGGGTTTACAAGGAGAAGGCTTCTTTACATAATTATCATCCAGCATGTCTGGAGGGAGTTTACTAGCTGACTCATTTGGGCAAACACATTCTGCAAAAGGCCTTTAGGTCGGGGTCCTGGTGTAGAGCATTGAAGGCCTAGCTATGAGCAATGAAGGTACCCTAGGTCCATTTGCCCTGTTTCCTGCAGAGGAGATCTAACTGATAGATCCCACTGAGGCCATGCAGTGTGACAGGAGCTCTGTCCTTTCCTAAGTTTTGCAATCCAAATTATTTCCAGTGGGTTAAAAGGCACTCTAAGGTAGAGTCCTTGGAAACTGAAGATGCTCCCAGTAAAGAAGGTCCATTACCAAATCCCTCCTGACTCCTGGGTGGCGTCCCACACAGGATTATGTCAGAGGTTCCCGTGTGTCAAAATCGACCTGAGGCTTCCCTCAAGACATCGCTGTTGATCACAATCCTGCCTTACCCAGGAAGGCGTTCCTGCATGTAAAAGGCCCTGGAGGGGTGCCGGCACCCCTACCCTTCTCCATTGCATCCTAGGTTGCCAATGGGTGCCTGGTGAATGGACCAAAATACTGTGCCATGCTATGCCATCTTCTGTCCTGAAGATTGCATACTGTTTTGCCATTTTAACCCATGGAAATACTAGAAAAGTGAGGCGCTGGGTGGCTCAGTGGGTTAAAAGCCTCTGCCTTTGGCTCAAGTTACTATCTCGGGGTCCTGGGATGGAGCCCTGCGTCGGGCTCTCTGCTCAGTGGGGAGCCTGCTTCCTCCTCTCTCTCTGCCTACTTGTGATCTCTGTCTGTCAAATAAATAAAAATTAAAAAAAAACTTAAAAAAAAAAAAGAAATACTAGACAAGTTTGTCAAGAGGAAATTACCCAATTTCGTAGCTTTAAGTAGTTTGTAAAAGACACTAACGAGAAACAGTAAAGATTGAAATCCATCATGGTCTATGTGACATTTCAACACATGTGGTCCTTACAGCAAACTTACCTAGGAAATGGTCCCTGGTTGCATTTTAATTCAATCAGGTACTGGTTTTGACCGGCTCCCAGTGGTGGTCCTGCGGCCAGAAACGGCTAGGCCAGGGATGTGGAGGGGATCACATTAGACCAATCAGGAGGAAACCTCACACGGGATTCTTAAGGTTGGCAGCCATCCTGGTGACTTAGGTGGCTGTCCCGAGCCCAAGACAAGACCACTTGGTGTAAGAACAGGAACAGAGAGAGGGCATCAAGTTTCTGAGTCTTACTACCATTCTGGCCAGGGTACTGACTTCCAGCCAAAACGCAGACATTCTCCTCCTGTAGAATAGCCACAGGTTAGAGGATTCCAGCCTGAGCAATCGACTTGCAAGTGTTCCAATAAGACCACACTCCTTGAAAAGCCCCTGAAATGAGACTAAAGGAAGAGGAGAGAATTTTGCACTGAAGCTCAGAGTCCAAATGTAAAGACTCACACCCCCATGTTCGGCCACCAAATGATGAAATTCTAGTATATATGTGAGGTTTGGTGGAGGGAGGTCCAGAGTCAAGGACTAAGAAAGAATTCTTGAGACATCTTTGGTGCAAAATGGTGGTATATTAAGGCATGGGGATAGCACCTGTGGGCAGGAAGAGCTGCTGCCCCTGGGTTGTGAGGGGTGGGTAGTTATATATCATGGGAGTGGGGGAAGTAAGGAAAAGGGAGGTTTCAATAGAACTTTCGTATGCTAAAGAGGACCTACAAGATACAAGAGTCCTTGCCCTTGCCAAGGTTGTTCTGCCCTTTTTAGCAAGCTATTAAGATAGCTGGGAGATTCCTAAAGAATGTCACATATGTCCCTCCCAGGAGTGGGGGTGGGAGAAGGTTGCTGGGTGTCAGCTTTTGCTTTGTCCTCAGCCAGCCTTCTGTTTCCTCATCATGAAGAGGGACTGATTATGTAAGATTTTCTATCCTCTGGACAGGTGGGTAATGTTAGGGCACCAAGAAGTTGAGTCTATAGGTTTCTGGAGATTGCTTTTTTCTTATGAATCATTAAAGCAGTTGCAAATGGATCAAGACTGGAGTCCTGCTGGAAGCTGATCTCTAGCAGTTAACCTTTTGTTTTTCCCCTTTCCTTTGTTCTGGGGCAGCCAGGTGTGCCTGAGGAATGTCGCACTTGTTCTAGCTGGGTGTAGGGCAGGGGCAGGTGTCACAAAGCAGCTTGTGCTTTGCCCTCAGCCTGCCTTCTCCCTCATCAACTGGCAGAGAACATTTTCGATTGCACCTGTTGTGTTGTTTTTGCAGGGGTGAGAGGAGACCAAAGTGCATTCAGTGGGGTTACTCACGGACCTCATTTACCATCAGTGCAAAACCAGTTCTGTTTTGGCTTTACTTTCTCCCCAATCCCAAGCCCTCTCCCTAAATTTGTTGTAACTTGGTTTGTGTTTTAATTTACGTAGTTCTTTTTTTTTTTTTAAGATTTTATTTATTAATTTGACAGAGAGAAATCACAAGTAGACAGAGAGGCAGGCAGAGAGAGAGAGGGAAGCAGGCTCCCTGCTGAGCAGAGAGCCCAATTCGGGGCTCGATCCCAAGACCCTGAGATCATGACCTGAGCCGAAGGCAGCGGCTTAATCCACTGAGCCACCCAGGCGCCCTAATTTACGTAGTTCTAATGTACATAGATGGTGGTGTACTGTATACATCTTGTGTTTATTCCTTCGTCTTCCCCCCTGCCTGATTCAAAGGTTTTTGTTTTGTTTTGTTTGTTTGACAATGTAGAGAAGTTTATTAAGTGAAGATACAGAAAAACCTCTCAAGAATGAGAGGGGTCCCCACCAGGGTTGTCAACCAGGGCCATTAGGGTTGGTCTTTTATAGAAAGCTAACCAGGGAACTTAAATCCTCTTAACTTAACCAATCCTCTTGACTTACTCCTTTTTTAGGGGCGGTCATTCTTTGTTGGTCACAGGTTGTTACCATAAAGACACCCACCCCCACGCCTAGGGCAGGGTGGTCCGATTTGTCCCCTTATTTCTGGTTTCCCCACACCTCCACCTTTTGGGGATTTCTGAGAGCCTGATCACTTAGCTCCCTATCTCTCCCTACATAGCTCCCCTGTCCCTTCCTCATTCCGCCCCCTGGAACAGTAACTCTAACTGCCCTTACGGAATGGGATGATGACCGCTCTGGCTGCTTCCTGCTGAAATAAGGCAGTGGGCTTATGGCAGTTAGAATCTATCCAAGGGTCCATCCAGGTGCTTATGGTATGACTCCAGGGGGTCATGATGAGCAGCAAACAGTGCAGGGAACCCTCCTACACTGTTGGTGGGAATGCAAGCTGATTCTAAGTTGTTGTTGTTGTTGTTGTTTTTAAGATCTTATTTATTTATTTGACAGAGAGAGCGCCAGAGAGCACAAGCAGGCAGAGGGAGAAGCAGGTTCCCTGTTGAGCAGAGAGCCAGATGTGGGGCTTGATCCCAGAACCCTGAGATCATGACCTGAGCCAAAGGCAGAGGCTTAACCCACTGAGCCACCCAGGCTCTCCATATCACTATCTCTTTGATAATCAGTGACCTGAAACAAGGATTTGTGCCTCAACTTTACAAAACAATCACTTGTCAAATTAAGGCTCACTTGCAAATGACAGAATGTTTTATCCCCAAAACACCCCCAAGGATTGGCAGATTAAGCCTCTGCCCTTGCTAGAGGGCAAGTACAAGGCTGGAGAAAGGCCATGAGAAAGGAACTACTGAGAAAAGGTGGAGGAGGCAGGAGGAGGGGGAGGCTCACAGAGGAGAATCCATTCCCCTCCAGCCCATTTTAGAGTCATTTGATGTTTGCATTAGAAGGCAGGGCTTCTGCTCCTACGGAAGCTGATGGCACCACCGCATTCTGCACTTCTTTACCTGTTGCCCTTGAAAATAGGATTAGTTGGGGCGCCTGGGTGGCTCAGTCCTCAAGCATCTGCCTTTTGGCTCAGGTCTTGGTCCCAGCGTCCTGAGATCCAGTCCCACATCGGGCTCCTTGCTCAGTGGGAAGCCTGCTTCTCCCTTTCCCATTCCTCCTGCTTGTGTCCCGTCCCTGTGTCTCTCTCTGTCAAATAAATAAATAAAATCTTTAAAAAAAGAAAAGAAAATGGGATTAGATTTTTAACCACTCTTGGCTCTTCTTATGATTTGACTCAATTCCTTAGCTGGGTGTGCAGGGTTCAGCACCACAACCTCACCTTCTCATCTTCTCTCTTCGAGCCGGGGGTTCATCTTACACCGTCCCACTTCTGGTTTGTCCCCTTGAATTCTCTTTCCTCTCTGCTGATATAAGTCCTTCTGCAATTACTCCTCCCCCTCCCATTATCCCTTTACTTTCCATGTATCTGGACTGGGCTCTCTCATAGGCTGTTTGTTAGCTCTGTGGAAGTAAGGATTGCCAGCTGAGTCTGGCTGTTAATATAAGGCACATTCACTTCTTCTCTGGGGCTCAGTTTCCCCTTCTATATAGTATGGGGTTGTAAAACCACTTGGTCCCTAATACCTTGCAGTGTTTTCTTTTTTCTTTTTTAAATGATTTTATCTGGGGCGCCTGGGTGGCTCAGTGGGTTAAGCCTCTGCCTTCCGCCCTGGTCATGATCCCAGGGTCCTGGGATTGAGCCCCACATCAGGCTCTCCGCTCAGCGGGAAGCCTACTTTCCCCACCCTCTCTGCCTGCCTCTCGGCCTGCTTGTGATCTCTGTCTGTCAAATAAATAAATAAAATCTTTTAAAAAAAAAAAGTTCTTAAAAAATAAATGATTTATTTATTTGCGAGAGAGAGAACGCACACGCGCGCACACAAGCAGGGGGTAGGGGCAGAGGGAGAGGGAGAAGCAGACTCCCCACTGAGCAGGAAGCCCAACGTGGGGCTCCATCCCAGGTCCCTGAGACCTGAGCAGAAGTTAGATGCTTAGCTGACTGAACCACCCTGGTACCCCTTACAGTGTGCTTTCTATTGACTCTTCCAGGGAGCAAGAATTTTCTGTCCTCTTCAAGGTCTTTCTGGCTGGACTAAGAATCAAATTGACGTGAAATAGATTAACAGGAGAAAATCAAATTTAATTCTGTATGTACAGGGAATTCATACAGACATGGAAATTCCAAAAACGGGCAAAATGAGATACATAAGTCACTCTGAACTAAGGAGAAGAAGGTAGGGGTCTGGAACTTCAGAGGGAAGGAATACAATTCACAAAAAAGATGAAAAGGAGTAAATGTTTGCTAAACAAATGTTTGCTGGGCCACCCAGAAACAATGGGACATAGAGGACTTTGATCAAACAGGCCATAGAGTGCCTGGGTGACACAGTCGGTTAAGGGGTTAAACTTCTGAGTCTTGGTTGCTGCTCAGGCTCAGCAGTCAGCAAGTATGCTTAACGTCTTTCTCTCTCTCCCTTTGTCCCTTACCTTCTACTTGCTCTCTTGAGTTCTCCTCTCTCTCAAATAAACCTTTTTTTGAAAATATTTTATTTATTTATTTGAGAGAGTGAGAGAGTGAGCATAAGTTGGGGGAAGGAGCAGAGAAAGAGGGAGAAGCAGACTCCCCACTGAGCAGAGACCCGGACTTTGGGCTCCATCCCAGGACCCCAGGACTATGACCTGAGCCAAAGGCAGTCCGTTTAACCGACTGAGCCATCCAGGTGCCCCTCAAGTAAATAAATCTTAAACAAGGCATCTGGGTGGCTCAGGGGGTTAAAGCCTCTGCCTTCCACTCAGGTCATGATGCCAGGGTCCTGGGATGGAGCCCCGCATCAGAGCCTGCTTCCTCTCCTCTCTCTGCCTGCCTCTCTGCCTACTTGCGATCTCTCTCTCTCTGTCAAATAAATAAATAAAATCTTTTTAAAATAAATCAATAAATAAATCTTAAACAACAATAACAAATCAGGTCTTGCTATGTTCCTTCCAGTCTACCATACATAGTTCATAGTAGTTATTTATGGTGATAACGCTCTTCCTGGATCAGATCCTGTATCTAAATTCTTTTTGGGCAGTTGTTGGGGAGGGGGAGGTAAAGAGCTCTTCCTGAATTTGCTGGGTTTGACTGTTTTTTAACTTAAATAATCTTCATGCCAAAGTGACCCAAAGCAGCCTGCTCTTGGTCCCTGCCACTCCCCCCTATATTACCTGACCTGAGATGGAGGCCATCCAGTTAGAAGTGAGCTAAGGTCAGCTGCTAAGGAAATTATTAACCAGTGGCTTATGGGTTTGGTAAGATCGGAGATAGTGTGATACAGATCTACTGCACTGCAGAGGGCAATGCTCTCGGTATCAGAGCTCAACAAAAAGCTTCAGGACCATGGCTGAGTTCTCTCTTATTTCTCCAGGATTTGACATGTAGGAGTACAAACTGAATGAAAGCCAAAGACACCCTGTCTGGCTCCTCATAGCACCCAGCTTGAAGTTCTTTCCTTCTCTTGAATCCTGGAATTTTCCCTAGCATCTATGCCTTTTTCCTGTTACTATACCCATAAACTCTGGATAAGCACTTATGGGCATCATCTTTTTTTTTTTAGATTTTTAGATTTTATTTTTAAATACTCTGTACACCCAGCATAGGGTTTGAACTTACAACTCCAAGATTAAGTAAGAGTCACATGCTCTAGCAACTGAGCTAGCTAGGTGGCCCAAGCATTATCGCCTTAAATCCTCTAACAACCTTTTTAAAATTTCTTTTTATGGATCAGGAAATTGAAGGCCTGAAGAGTAAACCAACTTGCCCAAGGTCAATGGCTAAGCTGTGACTTGAGCCAAGCACCCTATTTGTCTTCTGAAGAAGAAGATAAAGATGGAGAGAAGGGATAGAGATGAAATATGGGAGACATCCAGCCAGTAAGAAAGGAGACAGAACAGGAAAGTGAAGAAGAGAAAGTTTCTATCAATCTCAAGATGTCGTGACTGTGTTAGTTTTCTATTGCCACATAACAAATTACCTCAAGCTTTACAATAACTTTAAGCCTTACAATAACTCAAGCTTTAAAATAACACACATTTATTGTCTTATAGCTTCTGGAGGTCAGAAGTTCAAGCATAATTGGGCAGGGTTCTCTGCTTCAGGGATTTACTGAGTTGTAATCCCCGGAGTTGGCCAGGGCTGTGGTCTCATTGTAGGCTTGACTAAGGAGAGATCTACTTCCAAGCTGGGGGCTGCCTCTAGTTGCTTGCCACATGACCCTCTCTATAGGCCCACTAGTTTGGCTAGTGTGCCCTAGCAAGAGAGAGTCTTATGTATGCATTGTAGCCTAATGATGGAACTAACACCTCATCACCAGTGCCATATAATTAAACTGCAGTCTTGGAAGTGACATTTTATGATCTTAGCTGCATTCTTTTGGTTAGAAGCAATTCACAGGCCTTGCCCACACTCCAGGGAAAGAGATTATTAAGGCCATGAAGATTGGGCCCAGTCTAGGGTCTATCTGCCACGAAGACCTTGGATTGCTATACTCCACGAAGACCTTGGACTGCTATACTCCAGTGTGGTTTATCTTTATCTACTAGAGTTTTTCTTCCTTAAGGTTGTAGCATTTTCTCTCCTGGAGCTCTAGAGCTGGAGAAGACCTTGGGCGCCTCTGTGGGACTTCCAGAGGCCTGCTGGGCTCAAAGAACTTTTTGAAGGTTTCCAAGGAGGCCAAGGAGGCCACCTAATCTGAAATGTTATGGTTTTCTGTCCTGAACCACAGTTCTCTAACTCCTGGCTGGAAACTCTGTCCCTTGAGAGCCCTGAAACTTTCATTGTTCCTTCCCGTGTTACAGATCAACTCACACTGAGAAAGCCATCTTAATAAATAGGGCTTGCTCCACAGACAAGGCTAAGAACCCTGGAATGAAATAATGAGAGGACTTTGAAGGCTAAAGGATAGGTAAACATGAGAGGGAAAACAGCCAAGAAGGTATAAGAGTATTTGAGCCCATGCCCAGAGCTGGGCTCTCTTCTCTACAACTAGCCCAGATTGTGGGGGTGGGTTGAGGCTAGAGTAGGAAGCAATGGCCAGATTGGGGAAGGGGGGCATCTTTTGGGTGATATTAAAGAATTTGACTTAATTTTGGTGAGAAGGGAAAGGGAGGGACGTGATTGGATTTGGGTTAGAAAGAGGATTTGGACCCAAATGAGGGAATCACTGTGGAGACGGGAGGAAGAGCAAGACTGAAGGCAAGAGGGCCAGTTGGGCAACTCATGTAGTAGAGGAAAGAGCCCATATCAGGTTACTGGCTGCAGGGAGGGTATCAGCTGAAAGGTCTGAGATCTGTTTAAGAGGTTGAATTGTTCAGCGAGACTGAGTAAATTGCATAGGTTAGGAAGAGGGAGCAGCAGCCTTCTGGGTTGACAGATCATTTGCTAACGAAGGGTACAGGAGAAAGACTGAGCCATGGGTTTACAAGCTCTTCCACTTCTGTGAAGCAGAAGGAACAAGCAGTTATTCTCTACATTTTATCGTCAGGGAAACTGAAGCATGGGTGTATGTGACTTGTCCCAAGTCCCAGTGCTCATGAAGTGTAGAGGTTGCCCAGAACCCGGGCTGCTGCCTCCACACCCCAGCCCAGGAGTGAGCAGGCCTATTGGCTCACCCAAGGCTACCCTGTCACTTGCAGGAATCACTGAGCTTCTGATGAACAGACCGAGTGCCTGCAATGCTCTGGGGAACGTCTTGGTCAGCCAGGTGAGAAAGGGCAGACACCAGGGTGGTGCGGGGGTGTTGGGCTGGGGCTGGGCTGGGGGGTATCTGACAAGGTCTCCTCTGCAGCTGCTGGAAGCTCTGGCCCAGCTGCGGGAGGACCAGCAAGTGCGTGTTCTGCTCTTCAGAAGTGGAGTGAAGGGTGTGTTCTGTGCAGGTGGGTTTCCTCCCCTGCCTGTACCCTTCCCTCTGGGCTCATCAGGATATCCCCAGCCTATAGGGGGTCGAGGGCTGAGGTCAGCTCTAGCATAGGACTTACTATTCCCGTTTTTCAGATGTGAACTCAAAAACTCAAGAGGTAAAATTCCTTGCCTAGTGTTACACAGCTAGTAAGAGGTAAAACAGAATTTTACCTTGGCCCCTCTCATCCCCAAATCCTTGTTCTTTCTGCTACACCATGCTTTGTTCTGACCCTTCACTGAGGAAATGAAGAAACCGAGTCCAGTGACATTCACAAGGTCTGTGGCCAAGATAGGACTCTGTGCCCCTTTGCCCATCCACAAGATCTCAGTCCCTGTCACCATAGCTCTCCACTGCCCCTTGACAGTTTGGTTCTCACAAGAGGACAAGCACCATGAACTTCTGTTTCAAAGACTAGAAACATCCCATCCCACAAGAAGCAAGTGAGTGAGAGATATGCTGGGCTGAGCTAAGAACCCACTCTGGGGTGATTGGGGAAGGGACAACAGTGGTCAGTGGGGAGGTGGGAAGAGGCCGTGGGGCACTGTAGGAGATCTGGATCTGTTCCTGACTTGCTCTGGAATCCTGAGATCACCCCTACCCCTCCCTGCACCTCAGTTTCTCCATCTGTCATGAGGGGTTGGAACTAATCAAAGACTTGCAAGGGCTCTCAGCTCTGACTTCTTAGTCTCAGGCTTGAAGAGAATATACTCACCTCCTACTCTTACCTCCACGCCCCTGCCAGCCTTAGATGACACTACTTTGACCAAGGTCCTTGCCCACCTCCATGCCACTGTATCCTGCCCTCGCTTCTCAGTTCTCATCTTACCTGACTGCTCAGTCTCCTTGGACCACACTTGTCCCCTCCTGTTAAAAAATAATCAATGTCAACTGTTTCTCAATAAAACTGAAAAGAAATTATATATATATATATATATTAAAGATTTTATTTATTTGTCATAGAGAGAGAAGTGAGAGCAAGCACAGGCAGACAGAGTCCCAGGCAGAGGCAGAGGGAGAAGCAGGCTCCCCGCCAAGCTAGAAGCCCATTGCAGGACTCCATCCCAGGACGCCGGGATCACGACCTGAGCCGAAGGCAGCCGCTTAACCAACTGAGCCACCCAGGCTTCCCAAGAAATAATATATTTTAAATATTATATTATACATTTAAAATTGTGGTAAATATACACATTACACAGTTTACATTTTAACCATTTTTAAGTATAAAATTAAGTAACACTGAGTATAGTGTGGTGCAACTGAGTCACAAGGCCATGCAACTATCACCACCATCCAGTTAAAGAAATTTTTCAGGGACGCCTGGGTGGCTCAGTTAGTTAAGCAGCTGCCTTCGGCTCAGGTCATGATCCCAGCGTCCTGGGATCGAGTCCCACATCGGGCCCCTTGCTCGGCAGGGAGCCTGCTTCTCCCTCTGCCTGCCATTCTGTCTGCCTGTGCTAGCTCTCTCTCCCTCTCTCTGACAAATAAATAAAATCTTAAAAAAAAAAAAAAAAGAAAGAAATTTTTCATCATCCCAAATTCTGAACTCATTAAGCAATTCTTCCCCATTCCTCCTTCCCCTACCAGGCCCTGATAATCTCTGTTGTACTCTCTCTCTATATAAAGTTACCTCATACAAGCAGAATCATACATTTGGTCCTTGTGTCTGGGTTCTTTTACTTAGCATAATGTCCTCAAGTTTCATCCATGGTGTAGCATGGCAGAATTTCATTCCTACTTATGGCTGAATCATATTCCATTGTGGTGTTTTTGTTATTTTAAGATTTTATTTATTTATTTGTCAGAGAGAGGGAGAGCACAAGCAGGGGAGAGAAGGCAGAGGGAGATGGAGAAGCAGACTCCCTGCTGAGCAAGGAGCCTGAGATGGGACTTGATCCTGGGATCCTGGGATCCTGACTTGAGCTGAAGGCAGACACTTAAAGGACTGAGCCACCCAGGTGCCCCTTGTTTATCTATCTTGATGGGCACTGGGTTGTTTATACCTTTTGGCTATTGTGAATAATGCTGCTATGGGTACTGGGAGGCAAGTCTCTGAGTCTTTGCTTTTAATTCTTTCCGGAGTGGGATTGCTGGATCATATAGTAATTCTACATCTAACTTTTTTTTTTTTTAAGATTTTTTTATTTATTCATGGACAGAGAGAGATCACAAGTAGGCAGAGAAGCAGGAAGAGAGAGAGAGAGAGAGGAGGAAGCAGGCTCCCCGCTGAGCAGAGAGCGCAATACGGGACTTGAACCCAGGACACTGAGATCATGACCTGAGCTATAGGCAGAGGCTTAACCCACTGAGCCACCCAGGCGTCCCTACATCTAACTTTTTGAGGACGCACCCAAGTGTCTTCCATAGCAGCTGCATCATTTCCCATTCCCAGCAGCAATGCACTGGGGTCCTCTACACCCCTGCAAGCACTTGTTTTCTGTTTCTGTTGTTGTTGTTTGTAATCCTAAATGATGTGAGGTTGGTGTCTCCTTATGGATTCTATTGGCAATTCCCTAATGACCAATGATGTTGAGCATCGTTTCTTGTGCTTATTGACCATCTGTACATATTTTCTTTGCAGAAATTTCTATTCAAGTTCCTTGTCTTTTGTGGTTTTTGTTACTGAGTTCTAGGAGTTCTTAATGTATTCTAGATTATTACCGCCTTATCAGATATGTGATTGATTTGCTAGTATTTTCCTCCATTTGGTGGGTTGTCTTTTCACTTTTTTAAAAAAAATATTTTATTTATTTATTTGACAGACAGAGATCACAAGTAGGCAGAGAGGCAGGCAGAGAAAGAGAGGGAAACAGGCTCCCTGCTGAGTAGAGAGCCCAATGCAGGGCTCAATCCCAGGACCCTAGGATTGTGACCTGAGCCAAAGGCAGAGGTTTAAACCACTGAGCCACCTAGGTGCCTCTTCTTTTCACTCTCTTGATAGTGTCCTTTGAGGCACAAAAATTTTTCATTCTGATGTCCAAGGTTTTTGTTGTTGTTGTTGCACCTGTCCTTTTTAGACATACAAACCCCCCCCCCACACCTTTGCCTCCCTGGCTTCCTGGACCATGCTTTCCTGACGTTTCGCCTTCTTCTCTGGCTGCTTGTCCTCAAGTCTCCTTTGCTGGATCCTCCAACAGCCTGGGATTCAGTAATGGGTCATTTCACAAAGGCTGTCCCAACCCTTCACCATCCGCAGGTGCAGACCTGAAGGAGCGGGAGCAGATGAGTGAGGCAGAAGTGGGGATCTTTGTCCAGCGGCTCCGAGGCCTGATGAATGAGATTGGTGAGGGTCTTGGAGTGGGTTGGAGGAGGGCGTTCAGGGACCCTCCTGATGCCAGCCCTACCCCTCCTGCCATCCTCTCCCATCAAGAAAGGACAGTTTCTGTTGTAAGCTCTGTGGAAAGACAGAGGACTCTGCCAGGTGGGATGAGCACATGGAATCCTACAAGGGGGAGGGTAAAAAGGAGGTTCAGAAGGCATTTCTCCCAGAGGGAGCTCTGGCTCTCAGCTTTTGTGTCCTGCTGGCTCTGACCCCTGACCCCTCTACCTTCAGGGTTCAAGTCCAGCTACTCCATAGGATTCAAATTTCACCAACCATACTTTCAGGCTTTGACAATTACTGTTCCTTTTGTCTGGAATTTCTCTCCTGGGCCACCTGAACTTTTTACTTACCCTTTAAGACCACTGGGAAGCCTTCCCTGGCCCATTCTCTAAGCTTTGTCAGAGCACTGATCACCCTGGGTCATCATTGCCTGTTCATAGATCTGCCTTCCCCATGTCTATTCAATTCTATGTTCCTAGCACCAAGCAGGGGGCTTGACACACAGAACAGAAAGGCTGGTGGTCCCAGGGAGGCCAACGGTAAAGAGGGCCTGAGTGGGGATCATCTAGCCCATCTCCTCACTCCAGTACCCCAGTTGATTTCCCCAATAAGAAAAACCTACTTCTAAGATAACTGGCAGAGGTACCTGGTAAGGTTCCAAACCTGGGACCAATGAAGCCATAGGCCCTCCCCAGCCTTGAGTCCCTGTCCCGGTCCTTCTAGGGCTTCACAGGCTGAGCCCTTCTTCATCTCCACAGCAGCCTTCCCTGCGCCCACGATTGCAGCTATGGACGGGTTTGCCTTGGGTGGAGGCCTGGAACTTGCCCTGGCCTGTGACCTCCGAGTAGCAGGTACTGGGCAGAAGGAGAGGTGGGATAGGGTGAGAAGGGATGTGTAAGTAAAACAGATTATGTCTGGGGATGCTGCAAAGTTGGCCACTACTCTGGGCTTTCCAAACAGCAGCAAAACTAAAGGCTATGTGGGAGATCGCAGAGTTTGGGTGTAAGCTGGTTCCCCTCCTGGCCCAGCCCTGACTGCTGTAGTGCCTGTCACCTCTCAGAACCAGACCCCCTCATCTCTAGAATGCTTTTGCCAACCCCAGAGCAACTGGCTAGAGGACAGAAGAACAAGAGAGGGGAGACTGGGGACAAAGACAAATTGTTCAACTTTCTAGTTCTCTGCAACCCAATTCTGTGTCATGTTTTGCACAGAGAGTCACAGGGGCAGCTGGTCACTACTGCCTGGCTACTCACAAACATGCTTGGGCAGGAACACTGCTCTCTGGTTCCCTGGCATCAGCCAAGGTTTGCATTACCCGTTCAGAGCAGTTGGCCTTTGCAGACTGGAGGGAGGGGTGGATATAATTGATCGCCTTTAACCTGACTTAATGGTCAGGTGTACACTTCTAGGAGAGTTAGAAAAAGTCCAAGCGCTAGGTGGTGCTACTATCTTCTCTTCCCCTCACTGCTTTCTCCTGCCACTCCAGGTAGAACATTTAGAAATATGTACCTCCAGGTACAGAGGTAGCCTGTATCTACATGATGCATTATCAAAGAGAAGGCAACAGGATACCAAGTCAGGTCATGCTCCACCTTGCTTCTCATGTGCCCATATTTAGGGCAACTACCTTGCAGGGTTTGGTAGATAGCAAGGAGAATGTAAAACCCCGTAGAGGCAGTAGTGGCCGTTCCCTGCAGCCACACTGCATAGTTCAGATGGCCTGTAAGGGAATTCAGGAGATGTGGCTTGAACACAGGGAAATTTCAGCCTGATGAAAAGCCAAGGGGAGTAACTGTGGTGGGAGCAGGAGTCACTGATGCTCTAGCCCAGGCCAGAGGCAAGGGTCCAATGAGACAGAGAATCCCTTAACCCACAAATAGGCACTGGGCACCTTCCAAGAATCCCTTCCTGTTACAAGAACCATTATCTCATTTGATCCTTGGCAGCTCTCTGATGAAGGCAGAAGAGGGGGGACTTTATTTATTTATTTATTTATATCAGTGAATGAGGCTCACGGTGAGACTTGCCTGGATGGGCACCTCCGCCCCTGGGAGAAGCAGTATGAGGGTCTGAGCCTGCTGACTTCCATGCTAGGGCTCTTCCCAAAGCAGAGTCTGTGGAGAGGTCTACTGTAGCCACCTCATGAGGGAAGCGGTTGGTGGTGGGGTGAGCAGAGCTTAGAGGCAGGTGTCTCTTCCCTCTGGGGAATGGCACTGCAGGAGAGCGTGCGTGCTTCACTCTGCTCTGTTTAAGCAGCTTCCTCAGCCGTCATGGGACTGATCGAGACCACCCGAGGGCTCCTCCCTGGAGCAGGTAACTACCTACTGGACCCATCCTTCTCTTACTTAATCCCCACTCTCTCTAGGTTACTTCCCTGCTTTCCTTTTTTGCATTGTGCTCTGGGTTCTGCCCTTCCATCCTAACTCAGAATCTCCTCCTCTGAGAAGTCCTGGTTGACTCCCAAACTGGGCTTCTCTGGGCTCCCACTTCCCCTGTGGATTTACTAACCCTGCTTCATCCCGGCAGGAGGGACTCAGAGGCTGCCTCGATGCCTGGGAGTGGCCCTGGCAAAGGAGCTCATCTTCACAGGCCGAAGACTGAGTGGTGCACAGGCCCAAGCCCTAGGGCTGGTGAACCACGCTGTTTCCCAGAATGAGGAGGGCAACGCCGCCTACCATCGGGCACTGGAATTGGCCCAGGAGATCTTGCCCCAGGTGTGGCTATAGCCCAACACAGGAGGGAGGGCCTGTGTCAGGGGCAGCAGACAGGGGTTGGAGGACACTCACCTCTGGGGAGGCCAGGGCTATGCCCCAAGGGGCCACACAAGACCCACTCATCCAGACTTATATTTAAATTCAGATTACTTAAAAATAAAACATTTAGTTTCTCAGTTACACTTTCCCATTTCAGATGCTAATAGGGACATGTGGCTATTGCCTCCTACATTGGACAGTACTGTAATAAAATGTCCCCCAAACTAAAAAAGCAACATTCTAAGCAGATAAAGAACTACCAGCTTATTTTTTCGACCACAATGCAGGGTGGAGAAATTCCTGAAATACATCATGTAAAACGTTGTGTTAGGACCCAGCGTACGTGTAGCCCTACCAGCCAGCTGCCAAGTCCAGAGCCTGCAGGAGACAGGCCAGGATCTGGCTGATAGGGGGTCCAAGGACCTGGCAGCCTCTAACTGCGGGCTTCTCCAAGACAGAGAGGGATGTCCCAAGTTTCCATATGAAAGCAGCTTTAAATGGAGCTAGGTCTTATAATTTATAATAAACACTGAGTTAGCCCATATGGAGCACGTCCTACTCATCAGACATGATCCTATGTACTTTAAAACGTCTCTCAATTAGCACCCAGCTGAGCTGATTACCCTTGTTGTATTTGTGATGTAACAGACCCAGAAAGATTTAGTGACTTGCTCAATCAATGTCACAAAAAAGTGATTGCAATACCAGAAAAAAAGACAATACTGGTATTTGGGCTTTTATTTTGCATGATACAAAATATAATATAGAAACTGGTATTCTAAAGAGTGCAGAATATTAACCTCAAACTAAATGTCAGATCCATTTCCAACAGAAAGAATTTACAAACATGTTACAAAACAAAGATACGTTTATAAAACCGTTAGCCACATATTAAAAACAGATAAAAGTATTTTAGTTAATCACAAAAAAAGGTATTTTATTTAAGAAAGGAATCTTTCTGTCTCCCTTAAATTTAAATAATCCTTTTTGTCCTAACTTTGAGGTCTTCTTTGACAGTAAGGATTGTAACTTTTGAAAATTAATAGTGAGTTTGGTCTAAAAGAAAGCATTTGTTTTGTCTTTCTTTTTCTTCATCACATACAAACGGAATCTGATGCTGTTACCTAGACCATTTTAATCTGCCAGGTTTCTACTACACCTGAGCAAAAAGTCTTTAAACCAACATAAAACTCTGAGTACCTCAAGGAAGTGTGTGGCTGACTTCCCTTCCCAAATAGGGAAGGGGGAGGGGGCGGACACTAGCAAGACTTGTGGACTATAGGGTTTGTCTTTTTGCATAAATTGAATGCAAGAGGATTCAGGTTTCTGAATATACTGAAACAATGGTATTCTACTAATATAATTACTAGTATTTCAGTACTTAAAAGTAGCTTTATATACCAAGACACTAGCTTACCAAAAATTAGTTGTAAATTCACTAATCCCAATCCTTAATTTCTAGCAGAGTTACTGGGTGCTGAGAATGAGAGGGTTCCTGGATGGGGTGAGTGTTGGGGATGGTGTGGTAGTTGGCTGTTCTCTAGAGGATAAACCACCAAGACTAGGGAGTCAACGGTAGATAGATCCACACATTCAGGAAAAAAAATGTATGTTTTCAGCATATACACATGGACCTTATCTATATAGTTTTACTTTTACTTTTCTTTGGTGAGAAATCCGTTTATTAGTTAGTTATCTTTGCTGACAAGCAAAACAGAAGAGTAAAGGCATAAGGTAAAAATCAAAAATAGGGTCGAGCACCTGGGTGGCTCAGCGGATTAAGCACCTGCCTTTGGCTCAGGTCATGATCCCAGGGTTCTGGGAATGAGTCCCACACTGCACTCCCTGCTCCACAGGGAGTATGCTTCTCCCTCTGCCCTCTGCCACACCCACCCCAAGCACTCATGTTCACTCTTTCTCAAATAAATAAAATCTTTAAAAAGAAAAGAAAAGAAAAGAAAAAAGTAGGGTGACCCAGGTGACCCTGTCATCCCAAGGCTGTCCCAGTTAAAAGTGCAAGTTCCACATCCCGATAACTATCAGTCCTTGGCAGACCAGGTTAGGTGGTCACCAAAACAGCTTTCAACTCCCCAGAGATGACTACTGGCTTCTGTTTTGTTTTTATTTTTAATTTATTGGTTTGGTTTTTTTTTGAGATGGCCACTCTTAACTTACACACTCTTCCAGAAATTTTCATTGTATATATAAGAATATATATTATGCACATATACTCACATATTTAAATAACTCTGAACTCCTTTTAAGATGGTTTGGAGGGACAAAGAACACACCTTTAGAGGCTAATCCAGTTCTAAGAGACATTAAAAATATGAAATTAAAATATGCATAGTAAGGATTCAAGCAGTATGGAAAAGTATAAAACAAAAAAGTGAAGTTCTCCACTCTCCTGACTCTTCTCCCCAAAGGAGTATCACGCCAACATTTTTTACACAAACGGGATAATGATATACATACTTAGTATGCATCTTGGGTTTTTTTTCACCCAATATTTTGGAGTTTCCCATTTCAGCACATACTTACCGACCTCATTCTTTGAAATGCACACTTCTTCATTCACAGTACAGGTGTGCCATCATTATGTAACCAGTACTCTAATAGTGAACATTTATGTTGCTTTGTGTTACCATAAAATAGCTGGAGTATATAACTGAACATCTTCACATACTTACAGTCCATCTGTAAGGTAGATTCCTACATGGAATTGCAACATCAGGGTACAAACATCCATCTAATAACATTTGCCAGTTCTAATCAAGTTGCCTTCAGAAGCACTGTACCAACTTACTCTATTAATAATGTATGCAAATACCTATTTCCTGAATCTCAGCAAATAGCATTTTACGATTTACCTATACTTAATCTTAGGTGAAAAGGGGCACCTCATGGTTTTGAACTGCATTTCTTTAAGAGTAAAACTGAGTAATCCTTGTGTTTATATTCCTTTTCTGTGAATTATCCTTATGAATATTTGTTAAAAAATTATGCCAGGTCTTTGTAAATCAAGGACATTTGCTGGTCACAAGTATCACAAATACATCTTCTGTTTTTGACTTCTGTCTTATTTACGGTATTTTTCCCAATATGAGGTCATTCATATTTATGTACCTAGCTTTTTCATTTGTGGCTTCTCTGTTAACAGACTTTAAAAATCTTTTTCTGATTGTTGTACTTACAAAAACCTCAAATAACACAATACAAGCAATAGAGGAAGTAAACGCAGTCTTTGCCTGGAAGTGAGGCTAGGGATGGAGGGCCAAGCCTGGAGAGGCACAAGTTGATTAGAAGCAAGAACAATGAGGCAAAGGTGGCCACTCTTTGATGTGCTTGCTTCTAAGTGGCTGTATAAAATGCCCTCTTGGGATCTCAACCCAGGCTGGTCCGACTCCAAAAGCCCAAGATCCTCATCTTGACCTTTAGTTTACTCTGCTGGTATGAAACCTTCTTGCAGAGGAGGCTTGCATCTGCCAAGATGAGAGGGGTAGGGGAATGGAGCAACAGTGGGAAAGGTGACTGGAAATCAAATCCAAGCTTCACCACTCTTTGGACAAACATGGCCAAGTGTTTCACCTTCCTGAGCCTCAATTAAAGATGGCACCATCCTTGAAGGGTAGGTAGCACCATTAGACAAGTCTGTGGGTAGGAAAACATTTTGTTAAGTTGTAGCATGTTATACACACTGGTGGGATGGATTAAATGACAAGAATTTGAGATAGTCAGAATTGGGAGGCTCAGGGATCAGTTAGGCTTCCTTCATTATAGATAAGAATATCAATATGGTGGCTAACTGAACATTAAAAGAAAAAGAATATCAACTGAGAAGTAGTAAGTACTAACACCAACAAAATGTCAGTAACAGTCAATAGAAGAGCTGAAAAGTGACTCAGACTGATCTCCCTGTTGATGACTCTCCCCACCATGAAGCTATGTCTCTCTCTTCGAAACCCCTTCCCACCAACTGTTAGCACCAATTCCCTCAACCTAGCCTTTTCTCTTTTCTTTTCCCTAGGCACCCATTGCTGTGCGGCTGGGCAAAGTAGCCATTGATAGAGGAATGGAGGTAAGTAGGTTCTGGGTCAGGACTTGGATTCACTAAAGTCAGTGGGGTGGCTGGGAGGCAATGCTTTCATGCCAGTGCAGACTAAGAACACAGCTAGAAAAAAAACTCAAACTGGACTCTTCTAAGAGACATTGAGTCTGACCTCTCCCTCTGCCTCAGTTTACCCACCCATGAAATGTAAAGTTCGGCCAGGTGGCATTCTGAATTACATTTTATCTTCATCTCTCTTCGTTAGATAGAAGGTAATTGAGGTCCAGAAAGGGTAAAAGACCTGTCTAGGGTCACAGAGCAAGTGAATAAATAGAATACAGCTCTTGTGTGGCTCCTAGGCCATGTTCTTGGGTTTGTGCTGGTGGTAAGGTGGCCTCATGGATAGGACTCAGGGTGGTGTCTTAGACGCAAGCTAATTCATCCTTAAAACAACTTACTCGTCAACTCACTCATTACACACTGAATCTAGACCTGAGCTGAGAACAGGGACAAAGAGATCAGTTAAATATGGAACTGTCTCCAAGGTGGGAAGAGAGGGCAGATACACACAGAATCACTAATACAAGATTAAGGATACCAAGCAGAGTTGCCTGGGTGGCTGCATCAATAAGGCATGCAACTCTTGGGGTGCCTGGGTGGCTCAGTGGGTTAAAGCCTCTCTGCCTTCAGCTCGGGTCATGATCCCAGAGTCCTCAGCTCAAGCCCAGCATCGGGCTCTCTGCTCAGCAGGGAGCCTGCTTCCTCCTCTCTCTCCCTCTCTGCCTGCCTCTCTGCCTACTTGTGATCTCTATCTGTCAAATAAATAAATCTTAAAAAAAAAAAAAAAAGGTATATAACTCTTAATCTTGGGGTCGAGCCCCACATGGGTGAAGAGGTTACTTAAAAGAAGGCGGGGTATCAAGCAGACACCCTGAAGGGGTGAGAGCTGTGATATTATTGATGTGGCTAGTGGCTACTACTGGGTATTGTTGGGTTAAAGAGGTTTTGTAGATTTGGGCCTTGGGAAGGATGAGGGTTCAAGAAAAAGAGAAAGGTATGAGCAAAAGCATAGAGGTATATAAGTAAGCAACCTGACTTAACAGGAGTGAGGAATGAGTCAAACTACACAGCACAGAGATTGGCACAAAGGCTCTGGTGCTAGCCTGGCCTGGGTTCAAAGACCTGCTTTTCTATATACTGTTGTGACCTTTACTTTCTTTTTTTTTTTTCTTTTTAAAGATCTTATTTATTTGAGGGACGCCTGGGTGGCTGGCTCAGTTGGTTAAGCAGCTGCCTTCGGCTCAGGTCATGATCCCAGCGTCCTGGGATCGAGTCCCACATCGGGTTCCTTGCTCCGCAGGGAGCCTGCTTCTCCCTCTGACTCTGCCTTCCACTCTGTCTGCCTGTGCTCGCTCTCCCTCTGACAAATAAATAAATAAAAATCTTAAAAAAAAAAAAAATAGAACAGAGCTTTTAAGTGGTAGTAATAGTAAGCATCAGGTAGTAGATGCTGGAAAGTTGTCAGAGCCTAGGATGTTATTCCCCAGGGCAACAAAAGCCTGTGAAATTTCCTTCCCAGGAGGGACAGGAGGGACAGGAGGGACAGGAGGCAGGGTACACAGCCAGATGTGAAGACGTAACTCTGGTTGTTGCAAACACAGCTCACACCCTTCTCCTTAGCTCTCCAGGCCAAGTGCCATCCTCCCCAACCCTTTGTCCCAAAGTCGTTTTATCTCTGTTACAAATGGTATTCCCTCTCCAGGTAGGAAATTCCTGATCATAATCATCTCTGTTCACAGGGACTAGCCTACAATAAGCTCAATAATACTTCGCTGGAGGAATCCATGAACAGTAGGGAATGGGGGTGCAGGCAGTAGGATAGTTGTCACTAAAGTCAGGCTGATGTAGGCACCACTTCTTTCTCACAGGTGGATATCGCATCAGGGATGGCCATTGAAGGCATATGCTATGCCCAGGTACGTAACTGCTGCCAGTCCGCACATACTTCCAAGCCGAGGCCAGGCCAGAGTGGGGAGCCTTGTACAATATGTGACCAATTTAATGGTTCCTCCCAACTTGAAAAGTTAGACTCTGGACCACTGCCTCTTACAATCAGCCTGGGACAGTCCTAGGGAAACCACACTGCTTCTCTCTAGGACTGTTTCCTAGGCCATCCAATATACTCTGCCCCCAGAATCACAGAGCACACAGGCAGGTACCTGACAAACCACCACTTCCACTCTCTGTACTAGTGGTTGCTGCAGAGGCTAGGCTGGAGTCAGGATGTCAAGGCCTTGGTTATAACCTGCAGGCTGTGTGTGTTCAGTGGGGGTGAGGGAGGAAGAGTGGTGGGGGTAGGGGTGGTGACCTGCGGCTTACTTAGCCTCGGATTCCTGGGTGAGTCAAAAATACAATCTCCAGGTTAACAAATATCCAGAATGCTCTTAAACAAAAAGTCCTGGAACTTGCAGAACTCAAAGCTAGATTTCTTACTGAAAAACTTAACTGTTTTTCTCTACTAAATAGCTGCATGTCAGATGGCTGCAGGCGATCAGAGCTCTCTAGAGGCATGTAAGCAGTGGGCAAGAGACTAATGGGATAGGCCACAGATGCTAGAGATGTAGTCTACATTCCCTAGGAGACCAAGGAGCCACTGAGGCATTACCTCAGAGGATAGGTATGAGCAAAAGCACAGAGGTAATGGAAGAGAGGTGGAAGAGATAATGGAAGGAATTGGGACTCTGACCTTGTCATGGGGTAGACGAGTTTGAGCAAGTCTTTACTGGCCTCTCTGTTCCTGCAGCTCCACCCAAAATTAATACTCTGTCTTGTTTCAGAACATCCCCACCCAGGACCGCCTGGAGGGCATGGCAGCCTTCAGGGAGAAGCGGCCCCCCAGATTTGTTGGCAAGTGACTCCCATTTAACTATAAATATGGGAGATGCCTGCCTTCCAGGACAGGATCCAGAAGGAAAATTTGCAGGGTGACTGTTCATCATTTCACCTATTCGGGCTTCAGTCTCCTCACAAGGACAAGGATAGATATAAAACAACTGGAATGGTGTTTCATACCAAGGTACTGCCCATGCTACCTACAGTTGCCTTCATAATTCCTCATCCTGACTAGATAATCGCTGGGGTCAAGTTGGCTTTGGAGCCTATCTTTCCCTCCCTATGCAAATGACAAATTGAGGATTAAAACAGACCACTCGGGGCATTTTTCTTGTTGGCTTTCAGGCCTGACCTCTGGCTCTCAGTTATTAGGTGCTCACCAGAGATGGCAAAAGGTTCTAAGAAGCCTCCAAGTTTCTTCCTCTGTACAACAGAGATACTACACAAACCCTGGCAGTAGCCGAACAGGCGTCAGGAATCAGACTGCCATTCATTAAGTGCCTCAGCTGCCTTATCTGCAAAATAAAAATGCTGTGAGGAGGAAAGAAAGAAGAAAAGAAAGGAAGGAAGGGAGGGAGGGAAGGGGAAAGAAAAGAAAAAAGAAAAGAGTGCTTGTGAAAGTGAACTGTGCCTCATGTTCAATA
Source organism: Mustela nigripes (assembly GCF_022355385.1). Classification (NCBI taxonomy): domain Eukaryota; kingdom Metazoa; phylum Chordata; class Mammalia; order Carnivora; family Mustelidae; genus Mustela; species Mustela nigripes. The sequence continues at coordinate 42,272,557 of NC_081570.1, read as the reverse complement.
AACGGAATTATTATTAATGTACAGTGTTCTTAGGAGAACCAAATGAAATTATCACTGGGAAAACCTTTTGTGAACTATACAGAGTGCCAGGCAGTCTTTGGGCTGTGGTACATAGCCTTTGGGAGCACTGAAAAGCGAGCAGTTAAGTCTGAGGGAGAGAGTAGAGGGTCAGGAAATGGGCAGGTAACAGTGGAGTGAAGCATGAAGGTTCAACAGGCATTGTGGAAAGGAGAGGAAGGCTGAGGGGGAACAGCAAGAGTAAAGGTGAGTGGGAGGATAACACACTTAGAAATGATGAAGGCTAATAAACACATGCACACTAGCTAGCCTTCCTGTTGAACCAAGGTAGGAGAAGAGAAGGCTGCATCTTAAGCTTTGGCCTTACAGTCATTTTTTAATTCATCTGAGCTTCTCCAGCCTAGGCCTGGCCTAGAGACACTAAGCCAAGGGCACAGATATATATCAGTTCACATTGTTGTTATGCTGCTAAATACAAGTGTGCCCAACCCTGTGTTCCTGGAAGAAGAGTAACACAGAAGAGCCCAGGTCATAAAATCAGAACGAACTATATTAGCTGGAACTATGTCCTGGGTGTAACCACTCTGGAAAGTAACCACCTCACTGAACATCCTTTTTTTCATCTGCTAAATGGGGAGAATACAATTTATTTATCCCAGAGGATTGCTGTGAGTGAAATAAAACTTGGAGGGATGCCTAAACAGGCACTAATTCCTACATCATCCTCACATTAGCAAGAGCTAGTATCTGGTAACAGAATGTTCTAAAGTACTAGAACCCAGTTCAGGAAATGAAGACAGCCTTTTGAAATTAAGCAGAACAGAGAATAAGAGAAAATACAATGCAGTGTCAGAACTGTAGGAAGAAACAGGATGCTGGTGAGCAAGAATTTGGAATATGATTCAGAATAAGGATAAGCCTCATTTGATTCCAAAAGATGGTATACAGTACTCCAGTTAAGAGTCCAGTTAGCTAAAAGCACAAATACCTAGTATGAAAATATGCTACTCTTCATAAAGGAATTTACTTTTGTTTTTTGGACAGATGAATGGTAAGACCCATTTCATTAGCTGTCAGTAATAAGGAAGGAATTCATACTCTGTTCCACAGAGGTTTGCAAAGGACAAAAACAGAAGCTTCTGGTAGTGTGCACTGCAGCTGAGGTTGGTTCTTAAAAGCCCCTATTTTTCTTGCTTCCATGCTAGGCAAGAGCACTCTTGAAATCTATAGCAAAATATTTTTTTTGGCTTCCTCTTCCTCTTGGATTGGTCACAGTCCCACAATATCAAAACTTGACAGGATCAAGATTTACAGTCCCCATACAGTCTTCACCTAAACACTCTACTAGAACTCCTAAGTTCTACTCTTTTCCACCACCACACCCACTTACACAGAATGTCCCGTTCACTCAATCGAATGTGTCAAGTTGGAGGAAGAAAGGCCAGAGGCAGAATATCCAAAATTGGTTAAAAAAAAAAATTTTTTTTTTCTTCCCTCTACCCCCATAAGTGGAAGATACTTTGGTATTTATTTTATTTTATTATTATTTTTTTAATTTGACAGAGAGAGACACATCGAAGGGAGGGAACATAAGCAAGGGGAGAGGGAGAGGGAGAAGCAGGCTTCCTGCAGAGCAGAGAGCCGGATGCGGGGCTTGATCCCAGGACCTTGGGATCATGACCTGAGCCAAAGGCAAATGCTTAGCAACTGAGTCATACCCAGGCACCCTGGGTATTTATTTAAAAAAAAAAAAAAAAAAAAAAAAAAAAAAAAACACCCCCCCCCCCCGCTCCTTTTTCCTCCCCTCCAATGGAAATTCTGCCTCCAGTAAGCATGTATTAACTTTTTTACATACTTCTTTTCTCTTAGCCTCACATAAGTAGGAATAGTAACTCAGGATACTCTTTTAAACATGAAATTTAACATAAATACTAAGGTATCCCCATAGGTCTTTCTTTTCCCCTTCCTCTGACAAATTCCCAGATTTAAGAAACTGGCCAGGGTTAGGAAAAGTAACTGGCAGTGCTGTTGCAACACAAGCTCACAGATCTTCCCACAGAGTCCAAGACTTGACTTTTCAAAACTACTGAAGGGGTGTTTGCAGAATGATTCCAACGTGATTTGGGATTGCGGCTGTCATTCAAATCCAACCTTTCTGTAGTCTACAGAAAATCAACAATAAAAGGCCAGTGAGGCAGCCAACCCACAAACTCCAATGACAACTGGTTCCAACATACAATTGCTGGCAAGGCAGAAGTCCTGACAATGAGAACAGAGAGCACCTCTGAAGCCCCACGGGTTAAGAAGGGCATTCAACACAGAGGAGGGGGTCTCTGATAGTTCATGAAATGCATTCTGAAGTCATCTAGAATGGAGGTTGCAATCTGCTGTGTTTGGGGGTCTGCCTCACTGTGCTCCTGGATGTCACACAAAAGCTGCAATCCTTCTTCTTCAACTAACATTTTGCAGTATTTGCTGGCTGAAAGAAAATCAAACAAAGAAACTTGGTGGACAAACTGGCATTTTAAATATTCCCAAGTCACCACATTCACCTTTTTGAAAAAGGGGTACCAAGGATTAAGCCCCCAACATAAGAAATAACAGATAAAATTAGTCAATTCAAAATGAATATGTCAAAACTTAAATAATGCTTGACTTGTGTAGTACAGTAACAAATGATTATTTTAGTATGTTTACTTCCAGATGGCTCTAAGCTTCAAAATCTCTAATCCTAGCTAAAAGAATAAGAACTTCATTTTATTACATGTATTATAAACATGTCAAATTCAGACATTATGTCTAGCTAGATAACTTGAAAACACTAGATGCTGGATAAAAGGTAACAAAAAATTTAAATGCATATTCATGTGTACAAAGTAAAGGATTTGTTCAGGAGCCAGATACAAAGAGCAGAGAACACCTAAGCTCATGTAACTACTAGAGTTATTCTGGGTAAACCTCACTGGATTCTCAAAATCCAAGAATTTATGTCGTAATTTATGAAGTTAGAAGCAATATGTATATAATAAAATATATTTCAGTGCTTAAAGCTGGTCCCTCAAAAAACTATACAGGAGGAGGGATAAGACAATGAAACATCTTTAAGGTTGGTCTGGGCTCTAGGTGGGTATACAGGAGTGGGCTGGACAAGTCTTTCCCAAGAATTCATAAACCATAGTACTGAGTTGGTATAGGATTTGAATTTATACTACACCTAAATGTTCTGGGAACCCTTGAGCTGAGAAGTAAACATAAAAATTAGTCCAATCCCAGAGAAACCTCTAGAGCACCTGACAGAAGCAAATACAAAACTGCTGAAGGAATATGTCTATGATACAGCCCAAAAAGGATTCTCTTAATCAGTCCAAAAGCGAGTTAGACACAGAGAAAGATAATGATCAAAAAACACCGCAATTACCAAGAGTGTAGCACAAAGAAACAAAAACATGGAAACTGTTCTTTTAAACATTTAAAAAAATATATTTATTTTGGGGGTGCCTGGGTGTCTCAGTCGTTAAGCAGCTGCCTTCAGCTCAGGTCATGATCCCAGTGTCCTGGGATCAAGCCCTGCATTGGGCCCTCTGCTCAGTGGGAAGCCTGCTTCTTCTTCTCCCAGTTCCCCTGCTTGTGATCTCTCTCTTGCTCTTTCTGTGTCAAATAAATAAATAAATAAATTTATTTATTTATTTTTGAGGGGGGGGGCAGGAGAAACAGGCCCCACACCCTGCACAGAATCCCACGTGAGGATCAGTCCCACAAGCCTGAGATCACAATCCAAGCGGAAATCAAGAGTCGGACATTCATCCAACTCAGTCACCAGGTGCCCCTGGAATTACTATTTTTTAAGTCCACAGGATGTGTAGGATAAAGTGAGAGATGGTACAAGAAACTTCTGATAGATATTCCATAAGGAAAATATAGGAAAAGAGTAATATTTTTTTTTTAAGATTTTATTTATTTACTTGAGAGAGAGACAGTGAGAGAGAGCATGAATGAGGAGAAGGTCAGAGAGAGAAGCAGACTCCCCATGGAGCTGGGAGCCCGATGCGGGACTCGATCCTGGGACTCCAGGATCATGACCTGAGCCAAAGGCAGTCGTCCAACCAACTGAGCCACCCAGGCGTCCCAAAGAGTAATATTTTTTTTTTTTTTTAAAGATTTTATTTATTTATTTGACAGAGAGAAATCACAAGTAGATGGAGAGGCAGGCAGAGAGAGAGAGGGAAGCAGGCTCTCCGCTGAGCAGAGAGCCCGATGCGGGACTCGATCCCAGGACTCTGAGATCATGACCTGAGCCGAAGGCAGCGGCTTAACCCACTGAGCCACCCAGGCGCCCCAAAGAGTAATATTTTTAAACAGCTGAGAATTTTTATCAGTTTTGAAAAGTTTTAACTGTGACCTAAAGTCCAGAGGCCATAGAACAAAAAAGTTGACTAAACACAAAGAACAAAGTCAAGATGATAAAGAGGGAAAAAAAATATTTTCAAGAGTTCTTTCCAATTAAAAAGAGAAAGGGCAACAAACAGTAGACATAAGGTGAATAAAGAATATCAATAGACAATTCAAGGAAAAGAAAAGGACTCTTCAATATAAGATGGCTAACCACATTGAAATGTCAAGCGAGACTATCACTTTCACCTTAGATTGGTAAAGATCAAAAAGTCAACTAAACACTGTTGTAGGAATGTACGGCGACTGGCAAGCTCTCATACATTGCTGGTAGGAATGAAAACTGGGAATCAGTTCTCTGGAAAACAGTTTAGCAATACCTATCAAAATTATAAATGTTCCTAACATTTTGACTCAGCAATTCTACATATTCTGCAGATGAACTCACACACTTGCAACATGATATATGTAACAAATGCTATATACTATGTGTGAACTAATAGTACACTATGTACAAATGCTAATACTATGAGCCAAGCAGTGTTTTAAATATTTAACAAGTATTAACCCACTTAATTCTCATAATAGTCCCATGAATTAGGTATTTTTATCCCCATTTTAACAGATAAAGAAACTGGGACACAAGTGAGGTCAAGTTATTTGCTCAAGTTCCCATTATTAGTAAACAGCAGAAACTGGGAACAGAACAGAGTCTGGTTCTAGCATCTGTCCTCTTAGTTAAGTGAAAATATGCATTTTCACTTGATAGATATAGTGTGTATATGGCTATATACACATATATATACCTATAAACATATATATATATATATATATATATACATGTATGGTGGTATATGAATTATGTTAATACACACTAAACTAGTGCTTATAATAGAAGAGAGTAGAAACAATGTCCATCTAAAGCAGACTGGATCCATAGAGTGAAGAAATACTAAGCAATTTAATTCATAATGGTGTTATGGAGTTCTGCCAGTTGCTTGCTTTTTAACTTTGGGTAAGTTACTTGATCTCTCTGTGCCTTGTTTTCTCATCTGTAACAGATGTAGTATAGTAATAATAATGCTACCCTCTTCTAGTTGTTGTGAGGATTAAATGAGTTAACTCATAAAGAGCTTGCAACGCTGCCTGGCACAGAGAAAGTACTCAACTAAGTTCTAGTTGTTATAGTCATTGCTATATACTAAAGTCTGTTCCAGGGCCATTCTAACCGGCAGATCTGCCTGCATCTGTTCATATGCCAGCACCATTCACAATACTTTTTTTTTTCTTTAAGATTTTATCTATTTAAGAGTGTGAGAGAGCTAGCAAGAGAGTGTGGGGGACGTGGCGGGGGACAGAGGGAGAAGGAGGCTCCCCATTGAGCAGGGAGCACGATGCTGGGCTGGATCCCAGGACCCTGGGATCATGACCTGAGCCTAAGGCAGACACATCACTGAGAGCCACCAGGCAGCCCTCAGAATACTTTTTTTTTACAATTTAAAGAGAAATGTTAAGACAAGCTCCTTAAAACCATTTTTCTTGGTCAGTTCTTTCCTGTTTATTCTGCCAGGTTAACTTTAGAATAATTTTCAGATCCCTCATATCACACTTGAATTGTAGTATATCCATAAATTGAAAAATCTGACATCTCTCTCTTTTTTTTTTCTTGATTTTATTCATTTATTCATTTGACAGACAGAGATCACAAGTAAGCAGAGAGGCAGGCAGAGTGAGAGTGAGAGAGAGAGAGAGAGAGAGAGAGAGAGAAGCAGGCTCCCCACTGAGCAGAGAACCCGAAGTGGGGCTCGATCCCAGGACCCTGAGACCACGACCGGAGCCGAAGGCAAAGGCTCAATCCACTGAGCCACCCAGGCGCCCCCTGACATCTCTCTCTTAATAAATATTTCCATCTAGGAATATAGTATGCATCATAATTACTTCAGGTTTTTCAGTTATTTCTCAATTTTCTGCATATAGGTCTCATACTGGTTAAACTTGTCTTTGGTATTTTATACTTTTGTTGGTAGCTAATCTTTTAATTAATTCTAAAAGTTATCTCTTGAGTTTTTTAGTATAAAAATATAGCCTATATTGCTTTTATAATAAAAACAAAAATGTTTCACAATAATCCTTAGCAGAAAATGTAAGCCCCCAATGCTCAAAACAGCCAAACATGGAAAAACATTTAATCTGACTGGGAAACAGTTCCTGACTCCTGGCCCTCCAGGCTCCCACAAACCCATTACAAAGAGGCAGATGTATGTATTACTATAGGAAAAGCATTATTCATGATAAACTGTTGAGTGGAAAGAGGAAGCTATAGGACAGCATGCACAGAATGAGCCAATTTTGTTTAAAAACATTCATATTTACATATAGTATATTTTAACAACAGCATGTGCACAGGAAAAGTATTTGGAAGGACAGTTATAGTTATCAAATTACTAACTGTATTTGCCTATGGGAAATAGGAGTGGGAACCAACTTTCACTTTCTATACAGCTTGATATCTACCTCCAAATATATAATTCTATAGCACTTTAAATGTTTATTTAAATTTAGTTTAGTTAACATATATGTATTAGTTTCAGAGGTAGAATTCAGTGATTCATCAGTTGCATACAACACCCAGTGCCCATTACTGCAAGTGCCCTCTTTTTTTTTTTTAAAGATTTTATTTATTTATTTATTTATCACAGAGAGAAATTACAATAATCCTTAGCAGAAAATGTAAGCCCCCATCTATCTACAAGTAGGTAGATAGGCAGGCAGAGAGAAAGGGGAAAGCAGGCTCCCTGGTGAGCAGAGAGCCCAATGCGGGGCTGGATCCCAGGACCCTGAGACCATGACCTGAGCCTAAGGCAGAGGTCTAACCCACTGAGCCATCCAGGCGCCCTCAAGTGACCTCTTTAATGCCCATTCCCCCAATTCCGTAGAATTCTTAAAACAGAAACATTTTCCAATTTCTTTTTTTTTTTTTTTAAGATTTTATTTATCAGAGAGGGGGGGGAGAGAGCGAGCACAGGCAGACAGAATGGCAGGCAGAGGCAGAGGGAGAAGCAGGCTCCCTGCTGAGCAAGGAGCCCGATGTGGGACTGGATCCCAGGACGCTGGGATCATGACCTGAGCCGAAGGCAGCTGCTTAACCAACTGAGCCACCCATTTTCTTTTTTAAAAGAATTAAATTCAGGGGACACCTGGCTGGTTCAGTTGGTTAAACTATGACTCTTGATTTCAGCTCAGGCCATGATCTCAGGGTCATGAGATAAGAGTCCTGCATCGGGCTCCATGCTCAGTGGGGAGTCTGCTTGAGATTCTCGCCTCCTGCCCCTCCCCTTTCTCACACCCTCTAAGATAAATAAATAAAATCTTAAAAAAAAAAAAAAATGGAAGAGTTAAATTCAGTACACAGCTTAACACATTTCCAAAATTCTATCTTGAACTTAGTCTTTATACAGAAAAATAGTTGGAAAACTACTGTTTTGAATACATACGGTTTTTACTGCAGACATGATACATTGCCCATAGTGCCCAGAGCTGAACTGCTGGTTGAGAGAAGTTGCCAAGGAGTGGGAAAAATGCCTTGAAGGATCTAAAAAGGCACAAAGAAGTTCACTCAGAACTCAGGCTAGTGTCGGAAGTAGAATAATTATTTTCAACCTTTTCCACATAGGGTCATGTCCTCACTGAGACAGATATATTGTTGAGCATATGTCAGAACCTAACGTTTAAGAAACTTCATTTGTGTTAGGCACTCTTTACATTTAACATCTCATTTCATCCTCAATCTTGCACACTATCAGATAGCCTCATTTTACAGATGAGGAAAACTGAGTCTCAGAGATCTTTTAAGTGATGTTCCCAAAATCACAGAAAGAGGATTTGAACAAAAGGTTATTTGACTATAATAATTTTATCATTGTACCATGGCCTCTACATAGTAAAATGAGGGCAAGGTTTAATAGAAATACTACACCATCACGAGATTACCTGTAAGTCACCAATGCTGTCATCTTACAACTTGAACTTGGCCAATTCTGGATGGTAGCATACTACACAAAAAGAGAAACCAAGATTATAGTATTTTATTCCATAATTTTTAAAAAGTCATAATAGGCTTTTCATGTTATTTATCATTACATATATATGAAAAAACAAATTTTCAGAATATGGGAATGATCACCCAAATTAAGGTATCCCTACCTGCCAAAATATCAATTAGATAAACATCATATATGTAAAATATGAACAGTCATGTGGAAAATAGTGCAGTAAAAGAGGGCTTCTTTACAAAGATGCAGGATTGAGCATGCATTCATTCCTCCCCTAAATCCCATGAACAGAATAGTATAAACAGTAAAAAAGATAAAAGAAGGCAAACACACAAGAACAAAGCAGAAGGAAAATGGTAATTAATTTAATAGATCTAGCACTGGAGAATGTTAAACAATGAACCAATTTGAACAGAACCCCCAAGAGACTTAAAAATTTGGTACACCAGATACTTCAGGAAGTAAGATCAGAGGCAGGATTGAAAACAGGAGGAATGGCTGAAAGTACTGAAGAATCAAGACTCCCAGGTCTTCTCTACTATCCCTAACAAAAATTTCTGGACTGGGCAACCTTGTGAACAACTGCAGGTTGGGAATACCATGATTACAACAGGAGATGAAGTGAAAATCTAAATGATAAATGCTGAGAGTCCTCTGTCCTCAGCTCTCATCTAACGGGCTTCCAGACCGTTGGAACCAAGCTTGTAATTTTCAGTTAGAAGAACAGAAGGTTCTTCCTCAGGTAAATTCCAACCAGTTCAGGACAAAAGATCTAGTAACAGTGACAATGACTAATCAAGATCATTCTAAGTAAAACCCATAGTTGACAAATTCTACCCATCTACACTCAGCTTCCAAACAACTCCACTCTTAGATATGACTGGACAGCTGAAGATCACCATATACTTTAAGAAAATCTGTAACATAAAGGGACATAATAGGGAAAAAAAAGCAACGTGCAGGAAACAGAGACCTCGAAGGAAGAGAAAAACTTAAAAACAAAAATAAAACTTCAAATTAATATCAACCATGGAAAAAGAGTACAATATTGTATTAAAAAAGCACTCAAAGAACAAAAAAAGAGTTCTTAGAAATTAAAAACAGAAATATGTAAATACAAAATAAATATGTAAGTACACATAATAATTATTGTATTAAAATACAAAAGATTTTTTTATAAAGATTTTTATTTATTTATTTGACAGCGATCACAAGTAGGCAGAGAGGCAGGCAGAGAGAGAGAGGAGGAAGCAGGCTCCCTGCTGAGCAGCTCAGAGAGATGCGGGCCTCGATCCCAGGACCCTGAGATCATGACCTGAGCCGAAGGCAGAGGCTTTAACCCACTCAGCCACCCATGCTCCCAAAGATTTTTTTTTAAAGATTTTTATTTATATGACAGACAGAGATCACAAGTAGGCAGAAAGGCAGGCAGAGAGAGAGGAGGAAGCAGGCTTCCTGCCGAGCAGAGAGCCCGATGTGGGGCTCGATCCC
>NC_081570.1:42248098-42262507 GCF_022355385.1 Mustela nigripes | reverse complement strand
AAAAAAAAAAAAAAAAAAAAAAAAAAGAAAAGGGAAGGTAGGGAGGAGGAAAAAGAGAGAAGGGAGAAATAAATTTCCCAGAACTAAAGGAAACAAGCTTCCAGAGCAATAAGTAGCCAACACAGGAGAAGAAAATAAACCTACATCAAGGCAAACTGCTGAGATTTCTAAACACTGAGGACAAACATCTTAAAGGTCCCAAAGGAATATGGCATGTGGCTTCTTTTTTTTTTTTTTTTTTTTTTTTTTTTTTTTTTTTTTAAAGATTTTATTTATTTATTTGACAGAGAGAGATCACAAGTAGGCAGAGAGGCAGGCAGAGAGAGAGAGGAGGAAGCAGGCTCCCTGCTGAGCAGAGAGCCCGATGCGGGACTCGATCCCAGGACCCTGAGATCATGACCCGAGCCGAAGGCAGCGGCTTAACCCACTGAGCCACCCAGGCGCCCCTGGCATGTGGCTTCTTAACAGTGATACCAAGAAATAGAAGACAAAGTAGCAGTGGCTTTAAAATTCTGAAGGGGAAATATTCCAAACCTAAAATTCTATACCCAGCCATGTGACCAATTAAATGTGAAGGTCAAGTAAAAGCCTTTTCAAACAAAGAAGGTCTGAAGTTTTCTATTTCATGCATTTCTTCTTAGGAAACTACTAGATATGATCTAACAGAATAAGGGAGTACACACACACACACACACACCAGAAGGAATACAGTCCAAAAAACAAGGAATCCAACACCAGAGAGGCAAAGAGAATCCCTAGGATCAGAGTAACGGAATATTCCAAAATGACAGCAGTATGACAGATACACAAATAAGGAGACAAGAAAACGGAAGGTTCTGGGAGAGAAGCCTCTGAGAAGATGAAATGGATAGAATATGTTTGAAAATACTGAAAGGAGGGGTGCCTGGGTGGCTCAGTGGGTTAAAGCCTCTGCCTTCAGCTCAGGTTGTGATCCCAGGGTCCTGGGATCAAGCCCTGCATTGGGCTCTCTGCTCGGCAGGGAGCCTGCTTTCCCCTCTCTCACTCTGCTTGCCTCTCTGCCTACCTGTGATCTCTGTCAGATAAATAAATAAAATTTTTTTTAAAAATTAAAAAAAAAATACTGAAAGGAGATTGATAGTTAGAGTATAGGAAATGGTGTGCATAGGGACAAGGAGAAGAAGAATCTTCATTTTCCAGAGTGGGAAAATGAATCAACAGATAATGCCTATTACTGCAAAGTCAAGAAGTAGCAAAAGATGTTATTCAGAGATAATGGAGGTAAAAACCAAAAGATATAGCTTGAAAAGGAGCTGAAAGTGGGAAAGAGAACTGGTAAAGCCATATACAACTGTTTGCAAATATAACTTAAAAAAAAAAATGATTTTATTTATTTATTTGACAGAGAGAAAAGACAGACAGGCAGAGAGGGAACACAAGCAGGAAGCAGGCTTCCCACTGAGCAAGGAGCCCAATGTGGGGCTCTATCCCAGTACCCTGTGATCATGACCTAAGCCAAAGGGAGATGCTTAACTGACTGAACCACCCAGGCACCCCTGCATGTGAAACTTTTATAAAAGAAAAATACCAGAAGGAATGTAACAAAGTGTTAGCAAGGTTAGCAGCAGATGGTAGGGTAGGAGGGATTCAGAACATTTTCTTTGTACTTTTCTTTTTTTTTTTTTTAAGATTTTATTTATTTATTTGACAGACAGAGATCACAAATAGGCAGAGAGGCAGGCAGAAAGAGAGGAAGGGAAGCAGGCTCCCCACTGAGCAGAGAGCCTGATGTGGGGCTCGATCCCAGGACCCTGAGATCATGATCTGAGCCAAAGGCAGAGGCTTTAACCCACTGAGCCACCCAGATGCCCCTCTTTGTACTTTTCTATTATGCTCCCCCCATTTTCTACAATGAACATGTATTTCTAAAATTCTTACTATCTAGAAAAGTAAGTTTCCTGCAAGAAGAGATTACTCCAGAGTTGGTAAAGAGGTATGGTCCTTGTACCAGATCCTGGAGAAGAGCACTCCTCTGAAGGTCTTGGGACATCCAGGGCTGTTTGTCAGATGTCAGGTGGGCTATGATGCCTGCAGCCAAATAGCTGACTTCCATTTCTTTGCTATGGAGCAAGCTGCTAATGTGTTTCAGCACATCTTCAGTCACCAGTTTGGAAGAAAGTTCTCTAACTTCAGCTATGTTGTTCTACAGGTTAGTTGAAGCAGAAAATATCAGGGATTGGAAAGGAAGACAGAATCAGACACTGGTTCCTCTCCCTCTCCTACGGCTTAGCTCAGATACAGACAGAACACCTAGTCCCACCCTCCTCCCTCTCAGTTTAGCCTAATACCCCACAATCCCACCCCTTGAAGACAAGGATGATCAGCAATGACAAGTCACTGAGTAAGCACTTACTAAGTGCCAGGCACTGTACCAGGCAAAAATGTCTTTTTATCTGGCTTATCTCATTTAATCTTTTCTTAAATCATTATTTGTTTTATTTGAGAGTGTGAGCATGCACAGCAGGGAAGCGCAAAGGGTTAGGAAGAGAGAATCTTCACCAGACTTCACTCTGAGCTTAATCCCACGACCCTGAGATCACAATCTGAGCGGAAACCAAGAGTCAGATGCTCAAACGACTATGCCATCCAGGAGCTGCTCATTTAACACAGTTGTAGAAATAAGTAAGTCACTCAGCAAGACTTAACTTCTCAGTGAACTTGTCAGGTTTATACTTATAAAAGTCAGGTTTATACTTATAAAAACTGGCTAAACTAAAATAAAATCCAGGCCTGATTCAAAAACTTTGAAGTTCCTCAGGGCCTACTGTATGTTACATTAGCTTGAAAGTTAACAGTAACAATGAAAGGCAGGTGACATTGTGTTTTTTATATATTAGTTTTCTATGCTGTTTAACAAACTACCACAAACTGGGTGGCTTAACATATTTTTTCCCCCACAGTTTCTCTCACAGTTCAACCATGGCTTAGCCAACGCCTGCACTCTGAGATCTCGCATAGCTGCAAAGTGCTAGCTGGGCTGCATTCTCATCTGCGGGCTCCACAAGAGGGAAACCTATTTCTGAGCTCCCTCAGACTGTTGGCAAAATTCATCTCACAGCTGCAAAACTGGGGGTTTCAGTTTCATGCTGGAGGCTACCCTTAGCTCAATAGAAGCTGCCCATAGTTCCTTCCCATGTGGGCTTCTCTCTTCCTCAACCACTTATTTCATGGCAACTTGCTTCCTCTAAGACAGTGAAGAGTGTCTCTAACATATCTGCTAGCAAGAAGGATTAATACAGTAGTCCCCTCTTACCTGTGAGGGACATGTTCTAAGACCCCGTGGATATGCCTGAAGCTGCAGATAGAACCAAACTCTATATATACTATGTTTTTTTCTACATATACATACCTATATAAATTAGGCACAGTAAGAGATTAACAAAAATAACTAATAGAACAATGATAACAATGTATTATAATAAGTTACACAAATGTGGTCTCTCTCAAAATAACTTATTCTACTGTACTCACCCTTCTGCTTGTGAGTAGATGACAAAATGCCTATATGACAAGATAAAGAGGTGGATAACGTGGGCATGTGACATAGCATTAGGCTACTACTGATCTTTTGATGAATGGTCACCTGCTTCCACAATGCGGATAACTAAAACTGTAGATGGGGGGGCGGGTCTACTGTATATACATCATAACATCATCACCAGAGTGATGTCCTGTCATCTTTGCCATATTCTATTGGTAAGAAGCAAGTCACAGTTCCTGCCCACATTTGACAGGAGGGCATTACGCAAAGAAACGAACACCAAGAGTAAGAATCACTGGAGGTTCCTTTGGGGTCTACCTACCACAGAGATGAAAAAACAAAGGTTTAGAAGTGAAACATATAGTCAAGTTGAACACAGGAGTTATTGTATACCCCAGAAACTAGTATGTTAAAAGCAGCATATGGTACTATGCCAAAAACTGCATTATTCTGAGCTCACTTCCCCCCAGTTTTTCACAAGACCAGCTATACCCTATTAATTTCAGCAGAAACTACACTGTTTTGAGATCTACCCCAGTTCTCCCCAAAGGCAGCTATACATATCCTCACCAGCAGCAGGATTTCAGCATTAAGTCGATCAGATGGAAGCCCCAACAAGGACGGACAATATGATAGCATCCTCAGTATAACTAAGGACAGAAATCTCCAGATTTCTCTTATAAGCCCAGCAGAGGCTACTTTTCTAGTAGCTTTTTCAAGAGCCTTATTTCAAGAGTCTATGAACAAAATGTTAACAAGATACAAGCCACAGGAGAATGTGGGTCTTCTCCATTCAGAAAAAGGAAGGAAAGGGGGCAACCTCATAAATCCTCAGCATTCTTACAGGCTCTCAGAAAAGTAAAAGATCTTTTAGAAAAGGTTAGCTGAGAGGCACTTTGGTGGCTCAGCTGGTTAAGCATCCAACTCTTGGTTTTGGTTCAGGTCATGATCTCATAAGTCATGGGATCCAGCCATGTGTCGGGCTCAGCAGGGAGTCTGCTTGAGATTCTCTCTCTCTCCTCTCCCTCTGCCCTTCCCCTTGCTCTCTCTTTCTCTAAAATAAATAAAGAAATCTTAAAAAAAAAAAATAAGGTAGCTAATAGTAGGACACTTAACATTATATAGCATATATGAGGCTCCAATCCACCTTTCTGGCTTTATTTCCTATGGCTTTTCTTCTTCCCACCATCTCCCCAAATTCTAGATATTCTGTATTACACTGCCCCTCAAATGATTGCATTTTCTCATCTTCCCTAGCCAAAAGACCTTTGTCTCCTGCTTCTTTTGTCTCTCTTTTCTACTTTTCTGTACGTTCCAGATTTCCAATATTAATCATTTAATCCTCTCTACTCTGGTGCAAGTTCTATATGTGCTAGGGATAAAAAGGAAAAGACACAGTCCCTGCTTTCAAGAAGGGCATGGTCTAGAATTAAAAGCTCCCACGAGACTTTGTGCTGCTTTTCTAGCACTTAGAAAACTATTTGTGTACTTAACACCACCTCCCAAGTATTATAAGACCATCAGCTCAATACATTTCATGCATGGCAAACTGAAGGGACTTAACAGTATGTCTTCATTACTTTTTGTAAATCTTCACCTTTATCTTTTGGAAAAAAAGAAATTTCTCAATTATAGATATCCTGATTGAGAGCTAGTATAACAGTATGAGCAAAGAAAATTTTCTTAAAAATTTATTCATTTACTTTAGGAGGTACGGGGATGGGGAGAGGCAGAGGGAAAAGGAGAGGGAAACTTAAGCAGACTCCATGTTTAGCCTGGAACCTGACGCCGGGTTTGATCTCATGACCCTGAGATCACGACCTGAACTGAAGAGTTGGGACACTTCTCTAACTGCATCACCCAGTGACCCAAAGAAATTTCTAAAAAATTGACTGCCTTGATAAAAAGAAAGTATAGTAGAGTGGTTAATATCAGAAGGTCTGGGGCCAGACTGCCTGACTTCGAATTCTCATTCTAGCTCCTAATACCATTGTAGGATAGGGTAAATGGCACTTCTGTGCCTCAGATTTTCTGTCTATAAAATGTAATGAACAATGGGTGGTAGAGCACAGAACATAGCACAATTTTTCCTATCCCTGTTTAACTTAGCCATGTGACTTCCCTGCTCCTCAAGGGATGGTTACCTTCTTTGATCTGGGCTTAACTATGGACATATAATAAAAAATATAAATTTGGTCTTTGTCCCCAATTCTTGAAATTCATTGGATTTCTTAAATCCCTTGGAATTTCCCAAGTAATAGGAATAACAGGAGCATCTTTGTTCTAATGAGGCAACTCTTGGCAGGCACCTAAACAGCTTCAGGATGAGGACTAGTTGCCAAAACAAAACTAAACTAAACTAAACCACAATAACCTTAATTAGAAGACTGGGTTTAAGCTCCACTCTATAACTTCTTGGGGATGGGAGAGGAGCTGAAGACTGAATTACAATCAGTTGTGCCTATGTGATGAAACCTCCATAAAAAGTCCTAAATGATGGGTTTGGAGAACTTCTAAGTAGGTGAACACATCAAGGCACGGGAGGGTGGTGTGCCCAGAGAGAAGATGGAAGCTCTGCATATACTCATCCTTCCCACCCTATACACTTCTTCCATTTCACTGTTTCTGAGTTGTATTCTTTACAATAAACTAATAGCAAGTAAAGTGTGCCTTCCTGAGTTCTGTGAGCCATTCCAGCAAATCATTAAACTGAGGAGGGGGTTGTGGAAACCCTTACTTTACAGCCAGTCAGTCAGAAGTGTAGGTGGTCCAAGACTTAATGACTGGCAACTGAAGTGCAGGCAGTCTCATGGGACTGAGCCCTTTAACTTCTGGGATCTGATGATAATTCCAGGTACTCAGTATAAGAACTGAATGGAACTCAACTGTAGGATATCCAGTTGCTGCTGGAGAGTTGGAGAAGTGATTATTGGGAAACACCCCAGACCACCTAATGTGCTTTGCCCAGTGACACATTAGAAAAATATAACATTAGCAGAGATTTAAGAAGAACTTACATAGTGCAACTTGCCTTCTTCTGCTACCCTGAACTGGCCAAATAAAGAAGCCCATGGAGACATGCGGCCCAACTAACAACCTGCACCAACTATCACAGCAAGAGTCAAGCCATCTAGAGCATCTAGCCCTAGCCCTAGGTGATGCCACCAGGTATCAGAAGCAACATGAGTAACTAACTCCACATGAGACCAGAAGAACTGTACAGCCAGGTTCAAACTGTGGACCCACAAATTCAAAAGTAAATAAAATGGCTACAGTTCGAGCTATAGTTTGTTCACAGCAACAGATGATTGATATGGTATTACTTTACAGGGAATCATGTGAAGATTAAATGAGTTAATACACAGAAATTCCTTATAAAAGTGCCTAGCATATAGTAGGTGCTACATTAAGTGTTAGTTTTATTTGTTTTTTTAATTTTAGTAGTTAGAATCAACTGAAAACAATTCACCTTACCCAAAGACCAAGTACTTTGCTTTGTATTGCTGACTCTGAAAAAGTCTGTCAAAAGAATACACAGGTTACTTTATCATGAAGAAAAGAACTTTACATACAAACTCAATTCTATTTTCCCACCTCCAAGACTTGGATGAAGATTGCCAGTCCTTGATTTTCCATAAAGTGACTACAAGCAGCTGGAGACTCATCTGTAAGATTCCAAAGGGCTTTCAAAGTAAACAAGAGGGTGACATCATCTAAATTCTCAGCAGTCTTTTGTTTTACTATTGCTAGAAGTTCCTAAAAACCAAAGAGACAAAAAGTTAGATGCCCCAGTGACTGACTCGATTACAGTGTAAGAAAAGGAATAGTTGTTAAACCACTTCATATCTTCATGATCCATTTTTTCTCTATATAATGAGTTACATCTAACTCCTAAGGTTTATAATGAGATTAAAGGGGGGGAGGAGGTAAAATTTTATGAGCACTTGACCTAGTTCTTGGTCCTTGTAAATAAGACTCATAATCAAGTACATATTAGGTATTCCATTGTTTTTTTGGTTTTTTTTTTTAAGATTTTATTCATTCATTTGTCAGAGAGAGATGCCTGTTTTTCAAATGATGCCTGTTTTTCAAATGATGCCAGTTTTCAGATGAAGAATCTGAGGCATAGAGAAGATAAATTATCTGAAGACTTGACTAGATAAATTATCTGAAGACTTGGCTGACCATGTTTTCACCTAAACAGGCTGAACCTGTTTTCACCTAAAGTCCAAATTTTTCATAACATTACATAAAACTCTTTCTCTGAGAACTACAGTGCTACTCTTCCCTCTGTGTTCCTTCAGTACTTGCTATCTCTATCTATTCTGTATCTTTGTCTACTCCTGTTACCATCCCCAGCAACTCCATCAAATCATCCTGACAAAACTGCTGCCTTAAAGACCCCACTTTATGCCCCAGGCCCAAACATCTGAATACTGAAAAAAGACTGTGCTTGAGTCTCACTTTCAATATTTGCCAAAACACTTTAAGAGGGCATTCAACTGTATCTGGGGATTTACTGTATTTCTCAATGAATTTGCTCCCAACGCTACTCTTTTTTCATCATTCTTTCTCTCCTCCAACTTTAATCACCATCTTTTTACTCCTCTAATTTGATCACTTTATCTAGTTTTTCAGAGAACTACCACTGTTCTTCCCAATAAAATCTCCCAGCCTACCTGCACTTCCATCACTGTATTCCTCGTTCCCTTCTGCTCTAATCTAAAGCCTACTGTACAATTCTAGTACACACATACAGATTTGGCACTGAATTATTTCCGTCTTGCCTTGCCATCAATTTTCCCCTTTTTGTTCAGAATTATTTTCATGGGTATAAAATAGATATCAATGTAAATGATCTTGGAAAAAAACAACTACTGGCCCTACTGGCCCATGTATTATCTTCCTTTATCTTTCCTTCTCATTAAAATATATTGAGGGACGCTTGGGTGGCTCACTTAAGTATTGCCTTCATCCCAGGATCCTGGGATGGAGTCCCACATCGGTCTCCTAGCTCAGTGGGGAGCCTGCTTCTCCTTCTGCCTGCTGCTCCCCCAACTTGTGGTCTTTCTGACAAATAAATCTTTAAAATAAATAAATAAAATATATTGAAAAGTTGTCTCCATTTCTCACCTCTCATTTGCTCATCATTGTAGTCCAAACAGGTTTTGTCCCACTATTCCACTAACATAATGTAAGCAAGACAACTAATAACTTCTATCTTGCCAGATGCAACTGGCAACTCTGTCCTCATTTCACTCAACCATTTAATAGCATCTGACATAACTGCTCAATTTTTCTTGAAATAATTTTCTTGGATTCAAAAACATCACTCTTTGGGGCGCCTGTGTGGCTCAGTGGGTTAAAGCCTCTGCCTTCAGCTCAGATCATGATCCCAGGGTTCTGGGATCAAGCCCCGCATCGGGCTCTCTGCTCAGTGGGGAGCCTGCTTCCTCCTCTCTCTCTGCCTGCCTCTCTGCCTACTTGTGATCTCTGTCTGTCAAATAAATAAATAAAATCTTTAAAAAAAAAAATCACTCTTTCCTGGTTTTCTACTAAGTCATTTTAGACACTCCTATCTCTCTTTTCTGGCTACCCCTTCTCTTCCAACATACTTGGTTTCAGTCCTTTTCCTTTCTCTCTATATACTCCACACTCTTTAGGTAGGTACTTGCATCCTATATCAGAACTGATGACTCAAAATTATTCTCTAGCCCTGTCCACCCAATCCTCTGAGCTGCATCCTGTATCAAGCTGCCTCCTTGGTATCTCAAGCATCTCAGACCTTAACACATTTAAAATCACCCTTGATTTTTTTTTTTTTAAAGATTTTTATTTATTTATTTGACAGAGATCACAAGTAGGCAGAGAGGGAGGTGGGGCGGGGGAAGCAGGCCCCTGATGAGCAGAGAGCCTGATGCAGGGCTCGATCCCAAGACCCTGAGATTATGACCCGAGCTGAAGGCAGAGGCTTTAACCCACTGAGCCACCCAGGCACCCCCACCCTTGATTTTTATCCCTCAAACCTACTGACTAGATACCAAATACCCAGAAGACTCCACTTGTAAAACAATACAAAAGGTAAAGGTCTCAGGAATTAATTTAAGAAATACAGAATATCAATATGAAGAAAACACCACGTACTTCTGGGGACATGAAAGACTGAATAAATGGAGTAACAGATAGTGTTCTCAGAAGGAAAAATCAGTATCAGAGATGTTAATTCTTCTAAGTCAATCTATACACTTAACAAAACCCAAAGAAAACCAAGCTTTTTTTAGAACTAGATAAGCGAAGGGCACCTGGGTGGCTTACTCAATTAAGCATACAGTCCTTGATTTGGGCTTGGGTCATGCTCTCGGGGTTGTGAAACTGAGCTCCACGTCAGGTTCCATCCTCAGTGGGAGAGTCTGCTTGAGATTCCCTCACTCCTCTTCCTCCGCCCTTCCTCCCGCCCCGCGCTCATAAGTATGTACACACTCTCTCTCTAAAATAAATCAATAAAATCTTAAAAAAAAAAGAACCAGACAACCCAATTCTGATGTTCACATTAAAAAATATATATATATATATAACTAAAAGAAACCCAAGGAAAGATCTTAACTATTAAGGAATTATAAAGCCAATAAATAAACTATGATATCAGCATATAAATAGACATATAAATTAACACAGCACAAAGTCCAGAAATAGATGCAAAGAGATACAGGAATTTATTATATGATAAAGGCAGCAATGCATAAGAGTGGAGAAAAGATAATATATTCATTAAGGAAAAGGTACAAAGCAAACACTGAGCAAACAGTTGGAGCAACGCTCCAAGTAAATCAAGTACTTTTTAAAAATCATGAGAAATTTTGAGAAATACTTTCAAATGTGCCATCAATGTCAGAGAAATAAAATAATAAAATCAACCCTATAAATATTTTAAAGTTACTGCATGGCAAAATATGCCATGAATAAAGTAAAAAAGTCAAACAACCAAGTGGGGAAAATAGATGCATTTCATATCACAAAGCCTCAATTTCTTAATATATATAGAAATTTTATAAATCAGAAGAAAGCTAGCAATCCAATGGAAAACATATCAAGGACATGAACAAATAGTTCACAGGAAACATAAATGACTGGGGGGCAGGAAGGTATCACAAGCCTCATGCCAAAGTAAGTATAAAATAAAACGATGAGGGGCGCCTGGGTGGCTCAGTGGGTTAAAGCCTCTGCCTTCGGCTCAGGTCATGATCCCAGGGTCCTGGGATGGAGCCCCACATCAGGCTCTCTGCTCAGCGGGGAGCCTGCTTCCCCCCCCCTCTCTGCCTTCCTGTGATCTCTGTCAAATAAATAAATAAAAATTTTTTTAAAAAAGCATTTTATTTAGAGATGTGGAGATAGATACTAGAAGAAGTAGTAGTAGAGTAGAAAGTTTCTTCTGGGGAGCAGGTCTTACAGATGTTTCTTTTTTTTTTTTTTTAAGATTTTATTATTTATTTATTTGACAGACAGAGATCACAAGGAGGCAGAGAAGCAGGCAGAGAGAGAGATGAGGAAGCAGGCTCCCTGCTCAGCAGAGAGCCCGATGCGGGGCTTGATTCCAGGACCCTGGGATCATGACCTGAGCCGAAGGCAGAGGCTTTAACCCACTGAGCCACCCAGGCGCCCCCAGATGTTTCATTTTATAAGCTTTTTAGAAGGATCTGACTTTTTAAATTATGTTCACACCCTTTTTATTGGAAAAAAGAAAGGTTATAAGAATGATAACCCACTTACCTTAACTGCCATGAGGAGCTCTTCCTGAAGTTGTGCAGTTTGCTCAGGTGAGAGCTATAAGCAAACAAAAAGCCAAAAGTAAAATACTAGCGGGTCAGAGCTCCCTCAAGAAGAGAGAGAGAAATCTTGCCTTTAGCGATCACATACCTGAAGGGCTAGAATAGAAGTGATGCTCACTGCCATTGTTTGCATCTTGGGGTTCTCATGTTTACAGAGCCATCTCATCACAAACTTGGCAGCATCAAACCTGAAAAGCAGTATTTTTCTCACAATAAAGTTTTAAACCATACGTAAGGAGAGAGGAAATCACTTAGCCTCCCCAACGAATTCTGTATCTTAGATTTCTAAAGCCTCAGCTATGAAAATCAAAAGCATCTGACAAAAAGATTAGGAGAGCAGGCAAATAGGAATGTAAGCGAAATGCACAGAATTCAGAGAAAGATAAGCAGATCAAAGAAAGGCTTATTTTAACCATTAAGTTTCTATTATGATGGGTCTGAAAAAAGGAAAGAAGATCCCGTAGAGGCAGTACTTTGTAATCTGAATTGTAGACAATGCTAAGATGCCACAGCGAACAAATCACTTAGAGAGAATGCATGCCCTTTTTTAAAAAGAGGCAGCTGGTAGTCAACTGCTATTGATTGCAGCTGTAGGAATAAAGACTGCATTAAGAAAGACCTAACTTTTCAAGAAAAGGTAGGTAGAAATAGTTTTGTTTTTGTTTTTTTTTAGTGAGGAAGACCGCCTTCCCTATTGTAATTTTAAAAGTCAACTCCAGGGGCGCCTGGGTGGCTCAGTGGGTTAAGCCGCCTTCGGCGCAGATCATGATCTCAGGGTCCTGGGATAGAGCCCCGCATCGGGCTCTCTGCTCAGCAGGGAGCCTGCTTCCTCCTCTCTCTCTGCCTACCTCTCTGCCTGCTTGTCATCTCTCTCTGTCAAATAAATAAATAAAATCTTTAAAAAAAAAAAAGTCAACTCCCATTTTAAGTACACATCTCAATTAGATTTGAGAATGGCTTAGCCTACAATTCTGCACCAACATATCACAGGCTTTGTTCATGTTAGCCTGTGCTTAATTTTCCTGCCATCAGCAGCAACTACTACAAATGTTTTTGAGCTTATGGATCTGGAAGACTATACTATAAAGGACTCAGGAGGAGCTCCTCTGGAGTCTAAGAAGATGATTTTCTTAATTATTATCAACAAAATTGTAAGAAAGACTTTCATTTAGAACAGACTCTACTTCTTAAGCTAGGCACTGCCATAAGTACTTTACAAACATTATCATGTCTAATCCTCAGAAGAGTCACCATTTTATTTTTTTTTTATTTATTTTTTTTTTAAAGATTTTATTTATTTACTTGAGAGAGAGACAGTGAGAGAGAGCATGAGCGAGGAGAAGGTCAGAGAGAGAAGCAGACTCCCCATGGAGCTGGGAGTCCAATGCGGGACTCGATCCCGGGACTCCAGGATAATGACCTGAGCCGAAGGCAGTCGTCCAACCAACTGAGCCACCCAGGCGTCCCGAGTCACCATTTTATAAGTGAGGAAACTCATGCAAAGATAATGGAAGGGATAGAACTTGAATCCACGTATGTTTGACTTTCTGGACCCCAATGTCTTAACCACTCACTATTCTGAACTAGAATCACAGTTTGGGAGACATTTTCGAGCACAGCTGGCCCTGGAACAACACAGGTTTGAACTGTACTTGTCCACTTATAAACAGATTTTTTTCAATAAATATACTGGAAAATTTTTTGGAGATTTGCGACAACTTGGAAAAACTCAGACCAAGCGCATAGTCTAGAAACATCAAAAAATTAAGATAGGTATTTATAAATGCATAAAATATACATAAATACTAGGTAGTAGTTTCTTTTACTATTTATAACCATAAAATATACACACATCTACTAAAAGTTTAAAATTCATTGAAACTTACACAAAACCAACCCTACATGGTACCATTCAGTCAAGAGAAATGTAAACAAAGTATTAAATAGTAACAGCATAAAAGTAACTGTAGTTCATACTCTACAACTGTAATTATTTCACAGCCACCTCCTGTCAATATGGGGGTGAGCTCAAGCATTCTGAGTATCCACTTAAAATGCCATGCAAAACTAATCACTCCGTATGAGCAGTTTGTCTTTCCAGTAAATTGCAAAGTAAAAAGTAATCTCTTACAGTTCTTGTGTATTTTTCATTGTGTTTCATGAAATACTGTAAACCTTGAGTAAAACCATTGGGGAAGACCCACATAAATTGCCACCAGTGATGCTAGATGTGCTCCCTGAAGTCAGGAAGTACCTTGCTAGTAAAGGACTGCCTTCCCCCGAACCCCTTTTTGTAATGTGACATTACAAAAAAAAGGTGACTGCCTGATATCTACTGTAGACTGAGGTCTGCAGCTGAGGTTACCCATCATTTTAAGACAAATGAGTCCAGTATAAGGACCACTGTAAAAAAAAAAAAAAAAAAAAAAAGAAAAGTGAATTTGTTAAGTTGTTGTTGCAGCTATGCCAGGAGGCATGAAAACCTTGCACTTTTTGCAAAACACATTTTTATCTCTTTTATGTGGGTACAGGATTGCTGTGAGAAACTCATACTTACAGACTCAAATATGATTCAACGAAAAGTGAATTCATGGGGCACCTGGGTGGCTCAGTGGGTTAAGCCTCTGCCTTTGGCTTGGGTCATGGTCTCAGATTCCTGGGATCGAGCCCCCCGCCCACGGCCCCCGCATGGATGGGGCTCTCTGCTCAGCAGGAAGCCTGCTTCCTCCTCTCTCTCTCTCTGCCAACTTGTGATATCTCTCTCAAATAAATAAATAAAATCTTTAAAAAAAAAAAAGTGAATTCATTATATGACAAGTTAAAACAAAAAGAAGGTGAAGGATCTAAAACTATAAAATTCAAGGGGCACCTGGGTGGCTCAGTGGGTTAAGCCGCTGCCTTCAGCTCAGGTCATGATCTCAGGGCCCTGGGATCAAGTCCCGCATCGGGCTCTCTGCTCAGCAGGGAGCCTGCTTCCTCCTTCTCTCTGCCTGCCTCTCTGCCTACTTGTGATCTCTCTCTGTCAAATAAATAAATAAAATCTTATAAATAAATAAATAAATA
>NC_081570.1:42244271-42247998 GCF_022355385.1 Mustela nigripes | reverse complement strand
TTCAGGGGCACCTGGGTGGCTCAGTGGGTTAAGCCGCTGCCTTCAGCTCAGGTCATGATCTCAGGGCCCTGGGATCAAGTCCCGCATCGGGCTCTCTGCTCAGCAGGGAGCCTGCTTCCTCCTTCTCTCTGCCTGCCTCTCTGCCTACTTGTGATCTCTCTCTGTCAAATAAATAAATAAAATCTTATAAATAAATAAATAAATAAATAAAACTATAAAATTCAATGCCAGCAAAGGATGGTTTGATAATTTTAGAAAGGGGTTGGAATTTAAAAATGTCAAGATAACAGAAGCAGCTTCTGCCAATCAAGACACAGCAGATGAGTTCTCAGACACCATTAAGACAATCATGGAAGAGAAAAGAGAGTAACCTGAACAAGTTTCTAATGTAGATGAAAGTGTCCCATCCTGGGGAGGGGGAGAGCCACAAAGGACATTTATTAGAGAGAGAAGTGAGCACCAGGAATGAAGGCAAGAAGGGACAGGCTAACTCTACCGCTTCGTGAGAATATAGCTAGCTTTATGCTTAAGAATTGTCCCTATCAGGGCTCCTGGGTGGCTCAGTGGGTTAAGCCTCTGCCTTTGGCTCAGGTCATGATCCCAGGGTTTATGGTTAAAAATTGTCCCTCTTGGGGGCCCCTGGTGGCTCAGTGGGTTAAGCCTCTGCCTTTGGCTCAGGTCATGATCCCAGGGTCCTGGGATTGAGCCCCGCATTGGGCTCTCTGCTCAGCAGGGAGCCTGCATCCCCTTCTGTCTGCCTGTAACTCTGCATACTTGTGATCTCTATCAAATAAATAAATAAAATCTTAAAAAAAAAAAAAAAAAAAAAACTGTCCCTGTCTATAAAGCTGCTAAGCCCCAAGACTTGAAGGAAAAGATAAATACTGGCTGCTAGTCTTTTGGTTGTACAACACGGTTTGGACAAGAATCCTCTTTCTGGTGGCACTCAGGTGGCTCAGATGGTTAAGCATCTGCCTTTAGCTTGGGACATACTCCTGGGGTCCCGGAATCAAGCCCCACGTAGGGCTCCCTACTTAGTGGGGAGTCAGTCTGCTCCTCCCTCTCCTTCTGCTTGCCACTCACTCTCTACCCCTCTCTCTCTGTCAAATATGTAAATAAGTAAATAAACTCTTCAAAAAAAAAAATCCCTTTTCTGGATTGGTTCCATCAATACTTTGTCCCTGAAGTCAGGAAGTACCTTGCTAGTAAAGGACTGCCTTCCCCCCCACCCCTTTAAAAATTTTTCTTTAAATTCTAGTTAGTTAACATATGGTGCAATATTGGTTTAGAACTGCCTTTTAAAATTCTATTTTTTTTAAGATTTTTTTTTTAAGATTATATTTATTTATTTGACAGAGATGACAGGCAGGCAGAGAGAGAGGAGGGAAGCAGGCTCCCTGCTGAGCAGAGAGCCTGATGTGGGGCTTGATCTCAGGACCCTGGGATCATGACCCGAGCCAAAGGCAGAGGCTTTAACCCACGGAGCCACCCAGGTGCCCCAAGATTTTATTTTATTTTTTTTAAAGATTTTATTAAAATTATTTTGAGAGGCGCCTGGGTGGCTCAGATGTTAAGCATCTGCCTTCAGCTCAGGTCATGATCCCAGGGTCCTGGGATTGAACTCAGCTTCGGGCTCCCTGCTCAGTGGGAAGCCTGCTTCTCCCTCTCCCTCTCTCTCCCTGCTTGTGTTCTCTCTCTCACTGTGTCTTTCTCTGTCAAATAAATAAATAAAATCTTTTAAAAATAATAAAAAAATAAAATTCTTTTGATATTGGATAATGCCCCTGGCCACCCAGAATGCCATAAGTTCAACACTGAAAGCACTATTTGCCCCCAAACACAGAGTCTCTAACTCAGCCTCTAGATCAGGGGATGACAGGGACCTTTAAGGCTCATTACACAGGTATTCTATAGGAAGGACTGTCAATGCTACGAAGAGAATCCTGATAGAACATCATGAAAGTGTGGAAAGATTACACCACTGAAGATGCCACTGCGGTTATCAAAAAAGCTATAAAACCCATCAAGCCTGAAACAATAAATTTCTCCTGAAGAAAACTGTTCAGATGCTGTGCATGACTTCACAGGATTTATAACAGAACCAATCAAGGAAATCATGAAAGAGATTGTAGATATGCCCCAAAAAGGGTGGGATCTTGTAGTTTAATGGTAAGGATCTTGGAAAAATTAAAGAGCTAATACAGCCCACACGGGAGAAATTAACAGATGTCAACTTAATGGAGATGAGCACTTCCAAACCAGTGTCCAACAAAGAGGAAGAAGATGCAGGAGAAGCAGTGACAGTAAATTAACTGGCATTAGATAATCTGACAGAAGAGTCTTATTTTTTTTTTTTAAAGATTTTATTTATTTATCAGAGAGAGAGAGGGAGAGAGCGAGCACAGGCAGACAGAATGGGAGGCAGAGGCAGAGGGAGAAGCAGGCTCCCTGCTGAGCAAGGAGCCTGATATGGGACTCGATCCCAGGATCCCAGGACGCTGGGATCATGACCTGAGCCGAAGGCAGCTGCTTAACCAACTGAGCCACCCAGGCGTCCCCAGAAGAGTCTTATTATTCAAGACTGCTTTTGACTTCTTTTATAACCTGGCCCCTTCTGTAATAAGGGCAGAGAAACTAAACCAAATGGTAGAAGAAGGACTGGTACCAAATAAAAATATTTTTAGAGAAATGAAAAAGCAACGGTGGCAGACAGAAAGATATATTTCTGTTAAGGTACACCAAGTGTGCCTGCCTCCCCTTCCACTTCCTCCACCTCCTCCACCCCCAGGATGGCAAGACCAACCCTTCCTCTTCCTCCTCAGCCTATTCCCCATGAAAATGATGAGGATAAAGACGTTTATGATAATCCATTTCCACTTAATGAGCACTAAATAATCATCATGCTTACAGTTAATAAATGTATCTATTGTGTATGTATCTTCATATGAACATCTAACAACTATACAACAAAAACTGTAGGAGATGCTTCTGTGTCATCATCATCATCATCGCCTAAGCATTCATAATGCAGAAGATCACATGCAAAACTTGCAAGTGGGCAGCCTATTCTTATATGGCATAAGGTAAGTGATATTTAGTATAAAATTAAGAAAGTGTTAGTTTTCTTACAGCTTAAAACTTTGCTTTCAAAGAATTACATTACCATACACTATGCCTTTCTATCATAATTGGAGAAACTGCCTATAAGCCTATCATTACAGGTAAATAATTTTACTTTTTAAAATGTACCAATGTGGGGCACCTGGGTGGCTCAGTGGGTTAAGGCCTCTGCCTTCGGCGCAGGTCATGATCTCAGGGTCCTGGGATCAAGCCCGCATCAGGCTCTCTGCTCAGCAAGGAGCCTGCTTCCTCCTCTCTCTCCGCCTGCCTCTCCGCCTACTTGTGATCTCTGTCTGTCAAATAAATAAATAAAATCTTTTAAAAAAAAAGTAACAATGTTTCCAATATTGTATTAGGACTGTATACTGTATGCCATAAAAATTCATTGCAATTCATTCATTAGAAGAAGGATATGCTGGGCACCTGGGTGGCTCAGTGGGTTAAGCCGCTGCCTTCGGCTCAGGTCATGATCTCAGGGTCCTGGGATCGAGTCCCGCATGGGGCTCTCTGCTCATCAGGGAGCCTGCTTCCCTTTCTCTCTCTCTCTGCCTGCCTCTCCATCTACTTGTGATTTCTCTCTGTCAAATAAATAAATAAAATCTTTAAA
>NC_081570.1:42236422-42244171 GCF_022355385.1 Mustela nigripes | reverse complement strand
TCTGTCAAATAAATAAATAAAATCTTTAAAAAAAAAAAAAAAAAGAAGAAGAAGAAGGATATGCTACCATGAAGCAATTCTATTGATTATACAACACTACCATAAAGTAATCTTTTTTTTTTTTTTTTAAAGATTTTATTTATTTATTTGACAGAGAGAAATCACAAGTAGATGGAGAGGCAGGCAGAGAGAGAGAGAAGGAAGCAGGCTCCCCGCTGAGCAGAGAGCCCGATGCGGGACTCGATCCCAGGACACTGAGATCATGACCCGAGCCGAAGGCAGCGGCTTAACCCACTGAGCCACCCAGGTGCCCCCATAAAGTAATCTTATGGCTGCTTCTTCATAATCAGTGCATGACTATATCCCCAATAAAAAAAAAAATATATATATATGTTTTGTTTCATTTTTGTTGAAGAGAGAGTGTGTGTGTATGTGCACATGAACACTCTTCACGGAGCCTGCCAGTGCCACAACCTTAAGATCGTGACCAGAGCCAAAATTAATAAGAGTCAGGCACCTAACTGACTGAGCCACCCAGGTGCCTTGTTAATAAGTATTTCTTTTTCACATTATCTTTTTTCTTTCTTTCTCACTAAGTAAACTCCACCCCCAATGTGGAGCTCAAACTCATGACCCTGAGATCAAGAGTCACATGCTCTACCAACTGAGCCAATCAGGAGCCCTACACTGTCTTTTCTTTTTCTTTCTTTCTTTCTTTCTTTTTTTTTTTTTTTTTGGTAAAGATTTATTTAGAGAGAGTGCACAAGCAGGAAGAGGGGAAGAGAGAGAGAGGAGGAGAGAAGCAGACTCCCTGCTGAGCACGGAACCTGACACTCAATCTCATAACCCTGAGATCATGAGCTGAGCCAAAATCAAAAGTCAGATGCTTAACCAACTAAACCACCCAGGCACCCCTACCTTTTCATTTTTGTCATCTAGCCTTAGTAATACATACAATGTCTACAGTGTTTTGGATGATATAAGATGATACCGATGTAGGTACAACAGACAATTCATCTTATAAAAAGATAATGTAAGCTTTTGGTATTGATAAATACAGTGCAGTGTTATAAATATACTTTCTCTTCTTAATGATTTTCCTAATAACATCTTCTTTTCTCTAGGTTACTTCATTGTAGAAAACAGTATATAATAATACTTAACATGTAAAATACATGTTAATCGACTGTTTATCACGAAGGCTTTCCAGTCAACAACCGACTATGAGTAGTTAAGTTTTTAGTGACTCAGAAGATATACACGCATTTTTGACTGTGCAGGGTTGGTGGGGCAAGTGTCCCTAATCCCTGCATTGTTTAAGAGTCAGCCATAGGGTACTTCCAATCACCTCTGTGGCAGATGCTTAACAGAAACATTTTCCTCAGACACCTTAGCCCAGCCTTAATCAAACCCTCGCTAATAAGCTAAAAACCAAAAACCAACAATGTTCAGAGTAACACTGGTTAATATCCCAAAATCAGATGACCAAGTTTTATACTTGCCTGTCAAAGGGAACATCCACAAGAATCCTGGAATTAGTTAAGGAGAGAAGACAATTCTTCTGTAACTTTAAGGGAATAAAGAAAAATAATTTTGAGCAAAGGTATACCCCATTCTAAATAAAGATTCTAAGCACCTGGAAGGTGCTACCAATGAGCTTTTCTTATTGAGAACTCACTGTGTACCTGGCTCTCTCCAAGTTATTCATTTAATCTCACTATGTCACATTCACCTCTGCCTAAAGAATAATCTGTCCCCGCTTTTTTGGCAAAGCAAGGGGTCTCTTCCCCCTGAACCCTAGTGCCTGTGTACCAATCCAAATTAATTATCTGAAGCCTGGCCATGTACAGATGTCCTTACTAGACCTCATAACTAACTCTGTGATAGAGCTATACTTGCAACCTAAGACTGCTACTGTTGAACTGGGCCTTTACAGATAGGAAAGAAAGAGAAGGTCTCCTGAGAAAGCTGAGAATAGAAAAATATACCATCTCTTTGAAAAGCCATGAGTAGGCCAGTCTAAATGAAGTACAGTGTATGAGGAAGGAGCAACAAGCCTGAAATGCCAACAGGAACTAGGCAGTAACATAAAAAAGTGAAGATAGCCGAGTGGGACACAGCAGAGCAATGGTGGGAATTATGAACAACAGGAGAATTCATGCCCTTTTATGGGGGAGATTTTACTCTAACTGATGGCTTCCATGAAGGAATTAATACTAAACTCTGAAGGAGCTGCCAACTTTTCAAGAGAAAGTGAAAATGCAGATTTTTTTTAATTGCAGAAAGACCACCTTCCTTATTTTTTTTTTAATTTCCATTGTAAGTACACACTTCAGTTACATTTGGCAAATTGATACAGCTGTATAACTACTACCATCCATCATCACCATAACTGAGATAAAAAATATTTCCATCACCCCAAAGAGTTGTACTATACTACCTTCTAATCAATACCAACCTCAGAAAATTACATTGTCATTACAGATTAATCTTTCCCAAAGTTTCACACAAACAGAATCATATAATATCTACTCTTCTGTGTCTGGCTTATTTTGCTCAGCATATAATGTTTTTGAGATTCATCCATGTTGCATGTAACAGCACTTAATTCCTTTTTACTGCCAACAGGAGTTTCTTAAAAGAATATACCAAAATTTGCTTATCTATTCACCTGTTCAATAAGAGAAAGGTTTTTGGTTTTAGGGGATATATTATGAATAAAGATATAATGAACATTCATGTAAAAGGCTTTGTATGAAGCTGCAATTTCATTTCTCTAGGAATAGAAAGATTAGATAGTAAAGAAGATCTATGTCTAACTTTAAAAGAAACTGTTGAACTGGTAGTTGTATCATTTTACATTCTTAACACCTATTTATGAGAATTTCAGTTGCTCCACACCCTTGCTAACCCTTTGTATTGTCAAGTCTTTTAATTTCAACCAGTCTGGAGGGTGTGTAATAGTATCTACTAGTAATTCAATGTGCTTTTATGCTTTTTTTTTTTTTTAAGATTATTTATTTATTTATTTGTCAGAGAGAGAGAGAGAGAGAGAGAGGAGCGAGAGTAAGCGCAGGCAGACAGAGTGGCAGGCAGAGGCAGAGGGAGAAGCAGGCTCCCTGCCAAGCAAGGAGCCTGATGTGGGACTTGATCCCATGATGCTGGGATCATGATCCGGGCTGAAGGCAGCTGCTTAACCAACTGAGCCACCCAGGCGTCCCTCAATGTACTTTTAATTTGCATTTTCCTTCTGACTAAAAACACTGAGCATCTTTTCACATGTTCATCTGTCATCTGCTTAATCTTCCTCAGTAAAGTGCTCAAATCTTTTGCCTTTTTATAAAATGGATTTGTCTTATGTGGAGTTAAGAGTTCTTTATATTCTCTATAAAAGTTCTTTTTCATATATACAAAATAAACATTTTTTCCATCCCATGACTTACCCTTTTTAGTTTGTGTATGTATGTATATGTGTGTGCATATGAGAAGACTTTAATTTTGATGAATTCTAATTTATTATTTTTCTTCCATGACATGTGCTTTTTATATCCTAAGAAAACTTTGCCTACTCCAAGGTCACAAATATTTTGTTCTGTTTTCTCCTAGAAATTTTATGGTTTTCAGCTTTTATATTTAGATCTATGACTCAATTCAATTTAACTTTTTTTTTTTTCAATTTAATTTTCACATACGATGTTAACCCTGTAAGGATGTACTAAAGTGTTAACAATACACGGATTTCTGGGTCAATGGCTTCTAACAAATTTTTTTAAAATTTAAACCCAACTGCTAATCCAAATATACTACTTTTTTCTGTAACAAACATAAATTCCTTATCTATTCTCTCTCAGGGAGATGAAAAAATCAAAACAAAATAATGCTAATACTAATAATAGCTAATACTAACTAATACTAAAAAATTTTTTCATATTATTTGTCCTGAAGTAAGAAGCAGTCAAGTATTCAATTCAAATTACCTGCTGGTAATGGGGGAAATTTTTCAGAGCCTTGAAAAGCAGACAGGTGACCTCTGACAACAGACGAACGGGCATCCCCCTGGCCAGGCCCTGGCGTGTTAAGTTGAGGGCGCAAGCACTGGCTGTGAACTGCACTGGCAAATCCAATGGATGATTCCTCATTCCTACAGCCACAAGCTGAAGATGAACTTGTTTTTAGTGGCATATGACAACAGGAGCATTTTTTTTAAGATTTTATTTATTATTTGAGCGAGACAGACAGACAGACAGACAGCACAAGCAGGGGGAGCAAAAGAGAAAGAGGGAGAAGCAGGCTCCTGCTGAGCAGGCAACCAAGCAGGACTTGATCTCACGACTCTGGGATTATGACTTGAGTTGAAGGCAGATGCTTAACAGTCTTAGCCACCCAGGGGCACCAAACATTCTTTATACTGTCTGCATTTGTGTTAGCTGGCAAAAATATTTGTTCACTGGAATAGAAAGTAAAAGATTTTTCCCTATCCTAAGCATTTACTTCTCAGGGCAACAGCAATACCTTCCCATCCAAATGAGGCTATTAACTAGATGTGTGACTTTAGGCACCTCACTTCTCTTCTCTGAACTTCCATTTCCTCCATGATTTCGTAATCATTTATTGAGCCTCACTCCATACAAGGCATTGTGATAAATACTACAGGAAATTACTTACACCCTATTCCTTAGCATAAAGCCTTGTGAGAAAAACACGGTACGTAAACAAATAACATTGTGAGGGATATCAAAACATGAAACTGGGAGGGAAAAAAAGCACCAAAAAAAAGCACCATAAGCTATATAAACTGCTACCTAAGGTAACTGGGGAGGGAGCATTCATTTCTGGTATGGATCAGAATTCTTCATTCCAAGAGCGCCTTTAGGCAGGGACTCAGGTAAGATTTGGACAGAAGGAGGTGGAGATAGAGATGGAATGAAAAAGGGATTACTTAGGAATGGAAATGTGATAAGGAAATACACAGAACAGATAAAAGAATGGGATGAATCTACCAACAGAGGAGGAAAAAATTTCAATTTAATAAAATACTGAAATAATTTGAAAACTGCAAACATTAGAAACTAGGTCATTAAAAGAGAGACTGTAGAAGATCTACAGCACAAACGTAACACGAAGGCGTTGTATTAAGCTTAGACCAGACCTGCACTAACATTCAGGGACAGTACAATCTGTTCTGTCTATCTCTACTTCAGAAACCAGTCTGCTGATACTGGCATGAACCATGATTTTAAGAGACCAGAGCCCCTCGCTCTGACAGCTGCATGAAGTAACAGAGCCTAGACACAGACCTAGGATACATTTCCACTATGGAAAATGATTTTTTTCTATATTGCTAATTTGCTCCTAGGATTTCACCAGATTGCTATCATCCAAGTTAAATATGTAGAAATAAAACAACAAAACAAAACATGATTTTTGGGGCGCCTGGGTGGCTCAGTGGGTTAAAGCCTCTGCCTTCAACTCAGGTCATGATCTCAGGATCCTGGGATCAAGCCCCACGTCAGGCTCTCTGCTCCGCTGAGAGCCTGCTTCCTTTCCTCTCTCTCTGCCTGCCTCTCTGCCTACTGGTCATCTCTGTCTGTCAAATAAATTAATAAAATATTAAAAAAAAAAAAACATGATTTTCAAAAATCATAGAATCTTAGATATAAAAAGGACTTTTAGAATATCTAATTCAAGCTCCTCATTACATACGGGAAACAAAGGTCCAGTTTTTCACTTTATACAATACTGCTTTTAAGTTATGAACAAATCTTATCTCCGACAGTGTAGAAATACCCAATTTTTTTTAAGGAACTATAAAGAATTACAGAATAATAATAAAAACAAAGTGACTTCGAGTCTTCCATTTTCATCTTACATTTCACTTTAAATAAATGCACTTTTCTTTCCCAAACCACTTAATATTTCCAAAAACATTTAAAATAAATTCATTTTTCTATAAACCAAAGCAAAGTTTGGCCCTATCAATACTGGTCATTTTACTTTATTCACAAAATACTTTAAATGGTAGATCTTGCACCCTTAATTATTGTATTTTGTTCTGTTCTTGTTGGAGACACTGTTGTTTTCTTTCAGAAAACCAAATGTTAGGTTTTAAAGAGTACACAAATGAATAAATAAGTAACAACATTTACAGCAAAGTGAATATATGTTTATAGATTAAGAACTCCCATTTTAGGCAAAATAGTATATATGTCCTCTCCTTCTCAGACTAAATCAAAACACTTGATGACTTGAATTAATTTAGATGCTCAAAATGAGAGATGCTCTGGCCATTAATTAAGCCTAACACTATTTTCCTTTCTCCCTAAGGGTACCTTGGCTCTAATAAGGCCAAGTATAAGTAATAAGTTACTGTATTCCATGTGTTTGGTGAACAGCTTTAATTGAACTAAGTAAAAAGTAGTAACAAAAACTACCTTTCTGAGATGTAGTTACCTTTAAAATAGCAGGCATGGTTATCTGCATTGAAAATGTCTCGGTGAAGAGCCTGTAGAGTGCTTCCTTCATAAAACATGACCTATTCCTGTATCGGCTCAGTGCTTCTGAGATCTGACTCATATTGGCTCCTCCAGCAACCTGAAAAACAAAGATGTTACCAGTAGGCTTCACAGTTCAGGCTTTTAGGGGCTTTAAGTGTTTCAAACAGTGAAAGGTGTTCAATTAATGGTCCAGGTGCTTTACAAAGTTTTTTGAATCCTAAGCCTAATAGGTAATGTTTTCCTCAACCTAATTTTACAATTAGGGGCCAGAGAGAGATAAAGTATGGAGCTAAATGTAACAAACCAATTATATGGTGGAGCCAAATTCTAAAACCATCTCCCTAAAACTGTATTACAGTTAAGACTTCAGTTGAACAATGGGTAGCATATATATTTTTAAACAATCAAGAATCATGATTGCATATCTTCTAAGTACTACTCATATAGGATAAATTAAGATAATAAGAGAAAGGTAAAACGCCACATAAAATAACTAAAATGAAAAAGGAAATTGACATTTTTGTAGTAATATTATTTTATTATTTGTTATTTATTAAATGTTAACATAATTCTTCCTTGCTATCACTTAGGTGATAGTTTTTAAAAATCTATACATAGACTTTGGGTCTAGAGGATAATGGTGTCCCCATATCCAAAACATAAAATCAACATGGAATGCAAACAAAATAACCCAATTTTCAATATTCTTGGAGTGAAGGGGAAAAAGGCAATAAAGTGGGAAACTCAGAATTTTTCAGAAAAGAAAAACACTCCCCTCTCTAATCCACCATGACCAGTAACAAAATCACTGAAGAAACCTCACACTGCTAATTAACATCAATAATGGACAATGCCTGTGAATTAGGAACTATGTCAATTAAGTAACAAAAAACTAAAAATTCAAATAAATTCCATATAAGGCTATTATAAGAAATATTTAAGTAGCAAATCTACACATTTCAGCTGAGAAAAATTCTTCCTATAAACCAACAGGGGTACCTGGATGGCTCAGTTAAGTGTTTGACTCTTGATCTCAGTTCAGGTCTTAATCTCAGGGTCATAAGTTCAAGTCTTGTGTTGGGCTCTACACTGGGTGTGAAGCTTATTTTAAAAACAAAAACAAGGGGCACCTGGGTGGCTCAGTGGTTTGGGCTGCTGCCTTCGGCTCGGGTCGTGATCTCAGGGTCCTGGGATTGAGCCCCGCATCGGGCTCTCTGCTCCGCAGGAAGCCTGCTTCCCTCTTTCTCTCTCTCTC
>NC_081570.1:42210275-42236022 GCF_022355385.1 Mustela nigripes | reverse complement strand
GGCTCAGTGGGTTGGGCCGCTGCCTTCGGCTCAGGTCATGATCTCAGGGTCCTGGGATCGAGTCCCGCATCGGGCTCTCTGCTCAGCAGGGAGCCTGCTTCCGTGTCTCTCTCTCTCTGCCTGCCTCTCCGACTACTTGTGATTTCTCTCTGTCAAATAAATAAATAAAATCTTTAAAAAAAAAAAAAAAAAAGGAAAGAAAAAGACAAAATTATATAAAAACTAAGTTAAAAGGTACCCAAGGAAGGGCGGGTTTGAATAAAAATTTACTAAGGGGAAGAAACGTAAGAAAACAAGAAAGAAGTACAAAGGATCTTAGATTGAATGTTGATATGAAAAAAACGACAAAGATCCATGAGGCATCCACCTGAAGTTTCTGAGGGGAAAACAAACTATATTTAAAACTGTTAGCTAGGGGGCGCCTGGGTGGCTTAGCCAGTTAAGTGTCTGACTTCAGCTCAAGTCAGGATCTCAGGGTCCTGGGATGGAGCCCTACATCGGGCTCTTCACTCAATGGGGAGTCTACTTGTCCCTCTTCCTCTAATAAAATCTTAAAAAAGAGAAAAAAAACAAAAAACAAAAAAAGGGAGGAGCCTGGGTGGCTCAGTTGGTTGGGCATCTGCTTTGGGCTCAGGTCACGATCTCAGGGTCCTGGGATCGGGCCCTGCACTGGGCATCCTGTTCAGCAGGGAATCTGCTTTTCTCTCTCTCCCATCCCTCCCCCAGCTCGTGCTTTCTCTTTTGTGTTCTCTCTCAAATAAATAAAACCTTAAAAAATTAAAAAAACAAAAACAAAAAGCATATACAGAGAAAATTCCAAAATGACTGCATATACCCAAGAAAAGGCTCAGAAAAGACCTAAAAAGACCTTAAAATTTTTATCTCAGGCTACTACTTGGCAAAGTAGTAGAAAAGCCAAAACAAATATAGTAACAAAACAGCAAACCCTAAGGAAAGCAAACAATCTGATTTCTAGAATTACCATATATCAGTTTCAAATGTCCAGTTTTCAACAGGAAAAAAAAAATCCAAGGCATGCAAAGAAATAGAAAGGTACGGCTCATTCAAAAGAAAAAGAAATCAACAGCAACTGTCCTGTTTAAAACAAAAACAAAATAATCACAGATCTATTAGGAAAGATTTCCTGAAAATTTTCAGAGAACTAAAGAAGATATAGATAAAAATCAAGGAAATGATTTAAGAACAAAAGAGAAAAACCAACAGAGATAGAAAACATAGAAAAGAAAAAAATTATGGAGCTGAAAAGTACAATAACTGAAATGCAAAATTCACTGCAAAATTCACCAGGGGGATTCAAAGGCAGATTTGAATGGGCAGAAGAATCAGCCAACATGAAGAAAGGACCATGGAAATTATTGAGTAAGAAAAGGAAAAAGACCTAAAAAAAAGTGAATGGAACTTCAGGAACCTATGGAATACCAAAAAGCAGACCAAATTACACATTATGGGAGTCCCAGAAGAGAGAGAGAGAGAGAGGATTTGAAGAAAACATGGATGAAAACTTCCCAAATTTGATAAAAGACATGAATATGAACATCAGTGAACTCAAGAAGACTCATACCAAGACACATTATAATCAAATTTTTGAAAGCTAAAGACAGAGAAAATCTTGGAAGCAGCAAGAGAAAAGTGAGTCACAAACAAGGATGCTCAATACAATTATGTGCAGATTTCTCATAAGAAATTTTAAAGGCCAGAAAACATGGGCCAGTATGTTCAAATTGTTAAAAGAAAAAACAAACAAACAAAAAAACAAAACAAAAAAAACCCTGTCAACAAAGAATCCTATATCCAGAAAAACTGTCCTCCAAATGTGAGGGAGAAATCAGGACATTCCCAGATAAACAAAAGCCAGAGAAGGTGACTACCACTAGACCTGCCCTGTAAGAAATGCTCAAAGGATGGGACACCTGGGTGACTCAAGCAGTTGAGCACCTGCCTTAAGCTCGGGTTGTGATCTGGGAAACTGGGAGAGAGCCCTGCATTGGGCTCCTTGCTCAGCAGGGAGCCTGATTCTCCCTCTGCCTGCCTCTCCCACCACTTGTGCTCTTTCTCTTTCTCCCTTACAAGTAAATAAAAAATCTTTTTAAAAAAAGGAATGCTGCAGGGAATGCTCAAAGGAATCCTGCAGGGAAAAATAAAGTAACATTAGAGAATAAGAAGGAACCATACAAAGTAATAAGGATCTCAAAAAAGGTAAATACAAGGGCAACTTAAAAGGCTAGTGATATATTAAAACTGATTAGTAGGAGCCCCTGGCTGGCTCAGTGGATAGAGTACTCGACTCTTGATCTCAGTCATGGATTCAAGCCCCATGCTGGGCATACAAATTACTTAAAGAAACAAAAAACCAAAAACTGACTGGTAACTCTACATTTTGTTTTATACAGGATTTAAGAAACTAATACATTTTCAGGGCACCTGGGTGACTCAGTGGGTTAAGGCTGCCTTTGGCTCAGGTCATGATCTCAGGCTCCTGACATCAAGCCCCATATCGGGCTCTCTGCTCGGCAGGAAGCCTACTTCCCCCTCTCTCTCTGCCTGCTTGTGATCTCTGTCAAATAAATAAAATCTTTTAAAAAATAAAATAAAGAAACTAATATATTTTCTAAAAAATAATTACTCTAAAAGCTATTATTATAATTTACGTTTGTAACTGCAAATTTTGTTCTCTACATAATTTACAAATTTTATTTATTTGAGAGAGCAAGAGAACATGAGAAGGAGGGAGGGGCAGAGGAAGGGGGAGAAGCAGACTCTCCCACTGAGCTGGGAGCCCAACACAAGGCTCAATCCCAAGACCCTGAGATCATGACCTGAGTTGAAGGCAGATGCTTAATCAACTGAGGCACCCAAGTGCCCCTGTTTTCTACATAATTTAATAGGCAAAGGGATTAAAAAGAATTATCATTTTACACTTTGGGGCACTGAAAATGTATAATGACGTAATTTGGGGACATCATTGATTAAAAGGGCTGGGGATGAAGATGGAAATTAGCAGGGTTTTTTTTTTTTTTTTTTTAAGATTTTATTTATTTATTTGTCAAAGAGAGAGCGAGTGAGCACATGAAGACAGCATGGCAGGAAGAGACAAAGAGAGAAGCAGGCTCCCTGCTGAGCAAGGAGCCTGACGTGGGACTCGATCCCAGGACGCTGGGATCATGACCTGAGCTGAAGGCAGCTGCTTAACCTAACTGAGCGACCCAGGAGAACCGGAAATTAGCAGTTGTTGTTTTTTTTAATATTTTACTTATTTGATAAAGAGAGAGCACAAGTAGGCAGAGAGGCAGGCAGAGAGAGAGGAAAGAAGCAGGCTTCCTGCGGAGCAGAGAGCCCGACGCGGGGCTCGATCCCAGGTCCCTGAGACCATGACCCGAGCTGAAGGCAGAGGCCCCAACCCACTGAGCCACCCAGGTGCCCCCAAATTAGCAGTTTTTTATGTTACTGAAGTGAAGCTGATATAAATTCAAATTAGAATATTTTAATTTTAGGATATTAAATGAAATCTCCATGATAACTACAAAAAATAGTTATAGAATATACATACACAAAAGGAAATGAGAAAGGAGTGTAAACATTTCGCTATCAAAAAAAATCAGCTGGGGCACCTGGGTGGCTCAGTGGGTTAAGTCGCTGCCTTCGGCTCAGGTCATGATCTCAGGGTCCTGGGATCGAGTCCCGCATCGGGCTCTCTGCTCAGTGGGGAGCCTGCTTCCCTCTCTCTCTCTGCCTGCCTCTCTGTCTACTTGTGATCTCTCTCTGTCAAATAAATAAATAAAATCTTTTAAAAAAAGAAAAAATCAGCTAGAGGGGCACCTGGGTGGCTCAGTGGGTTAAAGCCTCTGCCTTCAGCTCGGGTCATGATCCTGGGGTCCTAGGATCGAGCCCCACATCAGGCTCTCTGCTTAGCAGGGAGTCTGCTTCTCCCTCTCTCTGTATGCCTGCCTCTCTGCCTACTTGTGATCTCTGTCAAATAAATAAATAAAATCTTTTAAAAAACATTAAAAAAAAAAATCAGTTGGAGTACCTGGGTGGCTCAGTCAGTTAAGCATTTGCCTTTGGCTCAGATCACGCTCTCAGAGTTCTGGGATAGAGTCCCATGTTGGGCTCCCTGCTTCTCCATCACCCTCTAACCCTCCCCTTGCTCTGTTCTGTCTGTTGCACTCTCTCTCTCAAATAAATAAAATCTTTTTTTTTTTTTTAAGATTTTGTTTATTCATTTGAGAGACAGAGATCACAAGCAGGCAGAGAGGCAGGCAGAGAGAGAGAAGGAAGCAGGCTCCCCTGCTGAGCAAGAGAGCCCAATGCGGGGCTCAATCCCAGGACCCTGGGATCACGACCCGGGCCGAAGGCAGAGGCTTTAACCCACTGAGCCACCCAGGTGCCCCAGACATTATATATTAATAAAAGGTTAAGTACAGCAAGAAGATATAAGCATAAACATTTATGCACCTAATTACAGACCATCAGAACATATTACATGAAACTGACAAAGGGAGAAACAGGGGCGCCTGGGTGGCTAGTGAGTTAAAGCCTCTGCCTTTGACTCAGGTCCATGATCCTTCGGTCCTGGGATGGAGCCCCGCCCCACATCCGGCTCTCTGCTCAGCGGGGAGCCTGCTTCCTCCTCTCTCTCTCTCTCTCTGCCTCCTTGTGATCTCTGTCAAATAAATAAATAAAATCTTTTAAAAAATGCTTAAGTTAAGAAGACAAGAAAAATCTCAAGTCAACAACTTACCTTTTCACAACTTAAGGAACAAGATAAAGAACAAATTAAACCCAAAACTAGCAGTGTGAAGGAAATAATGATTACAGTAGAGATCAATGAAATAAAGAATAGACAAATAACACAGAAAATTAGTAAAACCAAAAGCTGGTTCTTTGAATAAAATTGACAAGCCATTAGCTACCAGATGGACTGAGAAAAAAAGAAAGGCCTCAAAATACTAAAATCTGAAATGAATGTGGGGACATTCTTACCAATTTTAGAGAAATAAAGAAAAAATTGTAAGAGTATTATGAACAATTATGCCACAACAAATTGAATAACCTAGATGAAATGGACAAATATCTAGAAACAGAAAATTTTAAGAGACCTATAACTTAGTAAGGACAATCAATCAGTAATCCAAGATCTCCTGACAAAGAAAAGCCAGAACTGATGGCTTTGCTATTAAGTTCTAACAAACATCCAAGGAAGAACACCAATCCTTCATAAAATTTAACAAAAACTGAAGAGAAAACACTTCCTAATTCATTCTACAAGTACAGCATCACTCGATACCAAAGCCAGATAAAGATACTACAAGAAAATTACAGATAAATACACTTTATGAACAGTGATTCAGGATTCAACAAAATATAGACAAACTAAATTCAGCAGCATAGTAAATGGATTACATTCCATGGCCAAGGAGGATTTATTCCTGGAATGCAAAGATGGTTTAATATATGGATAGTGATATGGATAGCATATGGATAACATGAATAGTTAATGGACATTAACAGAACTAAGGGAAAAACCATGATCATTTCAATTGATGCAGAAAAAGCATATGACAACACCCTTTCATGGCAAAAACACTCAACAAACTGGAAATAGAAGGAAACGACCTTAGCTTAATAAAAGCCATGTATTTAAAAAAACCTGCAATGAAAATCATACTCAATGGTGGAAGACTGGAAGTATTTATTCTAAGATCAAGAACAAGACAAGGCTACCCACTTTCCTGACTTTCACTGAACATAGTACTGAAATTCTAGCTAGAGCAAATCAGGCAAGAAAATGAAATAAAAGACAACCAAATTGCAAAGGAAAAAGTAAAATTATCTCTGCAGATAATATTTCATATGCAGAAATCCCTAAAAACACACAAAAAAGCCAATAGTGCTATAAATAAACTTAAGAGTCGCAGGAAACAAAGCCAACACAGAAAAATCAGCTATATTTCGAGGCACCTGGGTAATTTCAGTCAGTTGAACATCCAACTCTTGGTTTCAGCTCAGGTCAGGATCTGAGGATCATGAGATGGGAGTCCCACACTGGGTTCCACACGTAGTGCTGAGTCTGCTTATGCATTCTCTCTCCAATCCCTCTGCCCCTCTCCCCACAGTCTCTCTCTCTTAAATGAATAAATCTTTTTTAAAAATCAGTTACATTTCTATACAATAACAAGTAACGATCTGCAAAGGAAATTATGAAAACAATTCCACTTACAACAATACAATAAAGTACTTAAGAATTAACCCAGAGGTGAAAGACTTACACAATGAAACTACTACAAAACACTGCTTAAGAAATGAAAAAAGACATAAACAGACAGACATGTTCACAGATCAAAAGACTTAAGATAACAATACTATCCAAAGTGACCTACATATTCAACATGATCCCTACCAAACTCTTAAGAATTTTATTTACCAAAACAGAAAAATCCATCCTAAATTCATATGAAGTTCCAAAGGACCCCAAATAGACACAGCTATCTTGAAAAAGAACAAAAATGGAGACGTCACCTTCCTAATTTCAAAACTTAACTACACAGCTACAGTAATCAAAACAGTGGTACTGGCATAAAGACAGACATACAGACCAATGGAACAGAACAGGAAACTCCAAAATAGGAAGCCCTTACATATATGGTCATATATGTAGTCAATGATTTTTGACAAGGTTGCAACAACCATTCAATGAGGAAAGGATAGTTTTTTCAAGAAACTGTGCTGAGTAAACTGAATATACACATGCAAAAGAATAAAGTTATGTGCCCCTACTTTGTATATATATAAAAAAATTAACTCCAAATGGATCAAAGACCTAAATATAAGACCCTAAAACTATACAACTCTAACAAGGAAACAGAGGGCAAAATCTTCATGACAATTCCCTGGGGCACCTGGGTGGCTCAGTTGGTTAAGCATCTGCCTTTGGTTCGGGTCTTAATCCTGGGGTCCTGGGATAGAGCCCTGAAGTGGAATTCCTGCTCAGTGGGGAATCTGCTTCTCCTCATGCTCATGCCTGCGCATGCGTGCTCTCTGTCTCTAACAAATAAGATCTTAAAAACAAACAAACAACTTCATGACAATGGATCTGACAATGATTTACTATATAGAATACCAAAAAACCAGCAACAAAAGGAAAAAATCTAAATATCGGACCTAAAGTGAAATTTTAAAGTAATCTCTATACTCAATGTGAAGCTTGAATTTATAATGCTGTGGTCAAGAGTCAGATGCTCTACCAACTGATCCAGCCAGGCACCCTGGACTTCATTATTTTTTTTTTAATTTTGTTCATCAAAATATATCAACAGAGTAAAAAAGCAACCCACAGAAAGGGAGAGATTATCAGAAAATCATATATCTGGTAAGGGATAATAAATTAATAGATACCTATACTCACAATATAGAGAAAACTCCTACACTCAACAACAAAAAACAAGC
Source organism: Mustela nigripes (assembly GCF_022355385.1). Taxonomy (NCBI): domain Eukaryota; kingdom Metazoa; phylum Chordata; class Mammalia; order Carnivora; family Mustelidae; genus Mustela; species Mustela nigripes. Next base: position 42,228,558 of record NC_081570.1, on the reverse strand, counting down.
AACCCTACTCAAAAATGGGCAAAGGAGGGGTGGCTCAGTGGGTTAAAGCCTCTGCCTTCGGCTCGGGTCATGATACCAGGGTCCCTGGGATCAAGCCCTGCGTCGGGCTCTCTGCTCAGTAGGGAGCCTGCTTCTCCCTCTCTCTGCCTGCCTCTGCCTACTTGTGATCTCTGTCAAATAAATAAATAAAATCTTTAAAACAAAACAAACAGCGGGCAAAGGACTTGAGTTAACTCTTCTCCAAAGAAGACAAAGAAATACCCATCAAGCTCATGAAAACAAGCTTAAAAATCATTAATCCGTAGGGAAATGCATATCAAAACTTCAGTGAGATACCACCTCACCCCCACTAGGACTGTTACTATTCAAAAACAAAAAAAGAAAAAAAAAACACAGAAAATAACGTGTTGACAAGGATGCAGAGAAAATGGAATGTTTATGCACTATTTGTAGAAATATAAAATTGTATAACTGCTGTGGGAAACATGTGACAGTTCCTCAACAAATTAAAGATGGAATTACCATATGATCTAGCAATTCCACTTCTGCGTATATACCAAAAGAATTGGAAATCAGATCTCAAAAAGATTATCTGAATACCCTGGTTCGTAGAATTATTCACAATAGGTCGAAGCAACCCAAGTGTCTACTGACAATAAATGCACAAGGAAAATGTGGTATATACATAATGGATATTACTCAGCCTTAGAAAGGAAAGAAATGTTGCAATATGTTACAATAGGGATGAACCTTGAGGACACAGGCTAAGTGAAATAAGCCAATCACTAAAAGGCAAATACTGTAAGATCCCACTTACAGGAAGTACTTAGTCAAAATCATAGAAAAGTAGAATGGCCATTGCCCAGGGTATGGAGAAAAAGGGGAATTAAGGCGTTAGTGTTTAATGGGTATACAGAATTTGTTTTACAAGATGAAAAGATCTATGGAGATGGATGGTGGTAATGACTGCACAACTTCATGAAGGTATTTAATATCACTGAACTGTACATTTACCATCTTAAATTTAAAATGCTAAATGTTATGTTATGTGTAGTTTGCCATCCAAAAAATTTTTTAAAAGGATGGAAATACAGACACTTGGCAGGTCAGTTGGTACAGCATGTCACTCTTGGTCTCTGGGTCCTGAGTTTGGGCCCCACATTGGGGGAAGACATTACTTACAAAAAAAAAAAAAAAAAAAAAAATTTGAAGAATGGAAATATGAAATGACATGGGGTGATTTTCAAGACACATTGTTAGGTAACAAATGCGAAGTATCGACTGCATATTGTATTAAGAGGAGGAAATAAGAGAACCTAAGTACATCTGCCTAGTACCTTGATTATATCCTCAGTCTAAGAAAGAAAAAAGGAACTGCAAACAAATCAACTCTTTTTAGCAGGTTTGTGGTTTCCTATAAGTATAGCGATTGAGGAAACTCTTCTACATGGGCCGACGGTGCTAAGAACCAAATTCTCACTGTGGAAAAGAGAAACAAAATAATGGGGAAAGGCAAAGGAAAATAACGTGAGGATGGTCATTTGGAAGTTGGGTTTTTTTTTTAAAGATTTTTAAAATTTATTTATTTGAGAAGGAGATTCCACACTGAGTAGGGAGTCCAGTGCGGGACTCAATCCCAGGACTTCCGGATCATGACCTGGGCCAAGGGCAGTCACTTTTTTTTAAAAAAGAATTATTTATTTATTTGACACAGAGAGATCACAAGTAGGTAGAGAGGCAGGAAGGGGAGGGGGAGAAGCAAGCTCCCTGCTGAGCAGAGAGCCTGATGGGGTTCAATCCCAGGACCCTAAGATCATGACCTGAGCCGAAGGCAGAGGCTTAGCCCACTGAGCCATCCAGGCGCCCCCAAAGTCACTTAACCAACTGAGCCATTGAGACACCCTACACAAGTATTATTTTTAAGCTTATTTCACATATCTGTTAGCCCTGTTTGCCGAAAGGACTTAAAAACAAAGTGTACTAACAACAATGAGCATACCCAGTATTCAAATACTAGCTTCTTAATAAAAGGAACCAGGGCCCTAGCAGAAATGTCAGAAGGGCTAAAACAGGGAAGTGTAACAGACCTAGAACACCTCAATGTGCTAGAAAGTAAGGAAGTACTCAAAATAATAACAACGATTATAAGAATGGGAACATGTAAAAAGATAATACAGGAGCCGGTATGAAGGAGCTCTCATTGGCCAATCTGTAACAAACTGAGCATCAAAGTAATTAAGGGCAGTAATGAATGGTAACCCCCTGAAAACAACCAGAGGCAATGAGTTCATACTGACAATAGGCTAGACATAGAAGGAGAGACAGGGTTCTTCCTTATGGTAGGAAGCCTACTACTAAATGTAGAAAGGAGGGCCAGAGTTGGAAAATCATTACTTTGCAACAATTCCAGTAAAGACTGGTTCAGGTAAAAATCTTCAGTGGATGCTAAATCCAGATTAGTAAATTTGATGAGGACCAGGGTATTTGCATAGTCTTCAACTACCTTATATATCACTTACTACTTGCAAGAGAAAAAAAAATTACCTATATATAGTGTAGAGACAATACAATACTACACAGATAGTATTTTATCTACACTAGACATTTTATCTAATATCTGCTCAATACCTTACATGATAAAAAGAAAAATGACTTATGAGGGGTACTGTATGCTTCAGAATTTATATTCTTGAGACTGACACAACACCCTTCACACGGAATTGTGGCCAAAGACGAAGAACCTGATTATAAGGAAACATCAGACCAAACCCAAAATAAGGAACATCTATTCTTCAAAAAAATCAACAAAACAAAGCTAGTCTGTATTCCTCATAAATATCAATGTGACAAAGGACAGGAAAGACTAAGAACTCTTCTGGATTAAATTACAAAGCAACATGACAAATGAATGTAAAACTGACCCTGGCCTAATAGGAAAAATATTTTACAGAGGGCATAATTAGGATAATCAACACTGTAAATATGTACAGTAAGATTATATACAGTATGACATCAATGTTAAACTTCCTGAAATCTGATAACTGCATGGTGGCTATTAAGGAGAACATCACTGCTCTCAGAAAATACAAAATCAAGCATTAAGGGCTAGAGGGGCATGATATATGTAAGCCACTCTTGAATGGTTCAGAGAAAAATTGTATGTAGAAAGAGGATATGGCACAACAAATGTGGCAAATGTTTAAAATTAATGACCCACAAGTTAAAAATTATTTCAAAACAATTTTTAAACACTATACATTGTTTAACTGCCCAAGGACCTACATGCTAAGAATCTAAATAATGGATATATTCTAAAATTTTTAAAAGCTTTATGATTATCCAGATGTAAGACCTGAAAAGAAACAAAGGAGAAGCCACAGCAAGACCAAGTACACCAGACAGCTATTGCCTCCCCCTTTCTTCTCCTTGGCTTCCTGCAGATGCCATGACAAAACAATCTTCAGAAGGGATTCTTGCCACACCCCACCAAGGGATCAACAAGATTTCCTACCAAATGAAGATTTTGCATGGCTTTTAATACTAATGTAGGATATCCTTTGTGCCTATTTTATTTTATTTTTTTTCTTAAGGTTCCCACACTCAAGGGGGGACTTAAACTCATGACCCTGAGATCAAGAGTTGTATGCTCAAAAAAAAAAAAAAAAAAAAAGTTGTATGCTCTACTGACTTAAGCCAGCCAGGTACCCCACCCCTGCTTCTGCCTATGTTAAAAGAATTAAGTATATGTTGCCCATTCTAATTTGAGGTGAATAAGTATCTGTGGTCTTTGAAGGTCTTTGCTGACATTTAATTTTATCCATTTAAATGTAAGCAAATATTTCTTAAAGATTTTATTTATTTGCCAGAGGGAAAGAGCACAAGCAGGGGGAGAGACAGGCAGAAGAGAAAAGCAGACTCCCCGAGGAGAGCAGGGAGCCTGGTGGAACTCAATCCCAGGACCCTGGGATCATGACCTGAGCTGAAGGCAGTCACTGAACTGACTGAACCACGGAGATGTCCCTGTAAGCAAATTTTTGATCAGCTCAAACACTAAGATACTTAGTATACTTTGCATCTGACCTCAAACATATTTCCATTAAATAAAATGTTTCCTGAAACATACCTTTCTTTTTTTAAAGATTTTATTTATTTAGGGGCGCCTGGGTGGCTCAGTGGGTTAAAGCCTCTGCCTTTGGCTCGGGTCATGATCCCAGGGTCCTGGGATCCAGCCCCGCATCGGGCTCTCTGCTCAGCAGGGAGCCTGCTTCCTCCTCTCTCTCTGCCTGCTTCTCAGCCTACTTGTGATCTCCGTCTGTCAAATAAATAAATAAAATCTTAAAAAAAGATTTTATTTATTTATATAAAACAGAGATGCAGCAAGAGGGGGAACACAAGCAGGGGGAGTGGGAGAGGGAGAAGCAGGCTTCCTGCTGAGCAGGAAGCCAGTTTTGGAGACCCTGGGACCATAGCTTGAGTCAAAGGCAGATGCTTAACTGTCTGAACCACCCACTCGCCGCTAAAACATACCTTTTAAATTTGCCATACCATGGGGCGCCTGGGTGGCTCAGTGGTTTGGGCTGCTGCCTTTGGCTTGGGTCATGATCTCAGGGTCCTGGGATCGAGCCCCGCATCGGGCTCTCTGCCCTCTCTCTCTCTCTCTGCCTGCCTCTCTGCCTACTTGTGATCTCTGTCTGTCAAATAAATAAATAAAATCTCTATAAATAAATAAATAAATAAATAAATAAATAAATAAATAAATTTGCCATGCCTTACACTCCCCATAAGGCTGGCTTAAGATCTTTAGAGTTTCTTAGTAGCGGGAGAATTGCGGTCTCTCCTCTCCATCCCAACAATATCTAAAACTGTGTATGATACCTAATTTTAAATTTTCAAAATAAACTAAACTTACATGTACACCAGGTTAAGTTTACTGAAACATAATTTCCCATTTTCTTTTGGTGTACCCACTCTAACAGTATCTTAACTACATGCATAATCCGTCTATAGAATATTCCAGCATTTGTCCCATATTATTGCATATACCAACAGTTTATGTGCTAAAGAACAATTATTCCACCGACTGCTACAGTCTTTTTATCACTGAGACACTAAATGCTATTAATCTTAAATAGGCCTACGTACACACACTCCTGGTAAACAATGCTCTACATGCTTAATCTGTAAGTTCCCATTATTATCTCTATTCAAGCCTAATAATATAACTGATGGTTTCCAGCTTCATTGGACATGCTAGAAAATTAAAAGGACTAGGGTGCCTGGGTAGCTCAGTGGGTTAAAGCCTCTGCCTTCAGCTCGGGTCATGATCCCAGGATCCTGGGATTGAGCCCTGCATTGGGCTCTCTGCTCTGCAGGGAGCCTGCTTCCTCCCCTCTCTCTGCCTGCCTCTCTGCCTACTTGTGATCTCTGTCTGTCAAATAAATAAATAAAATCTTAAAAAAAAAAAAAAAAAGAGGGCACCTGGGTGGCTCAGTGGGTTAAAGCCTCTGCCTTTGGCTCGGGTCATGATCCCAGGGTCCTGGGATCGAGCCCCACGTCGGGCTCTCTGCTCTGCAGGAAGCCTGCTTCCTCCTCTCTCTCTCTGCCTGCCTCTCTGCTTACTTGTGATCTCTGTCTGTCAAATAAATAAATAAAATCTTTTAAAAAAAAAATTAAAAAATTTTTTAAAAATTTAAAAAAAAAAAAAAGAAAGAAAGAAAAAGAAAACTAAAAGGACTTCACGGGCTCCTGGGTGATTCAGTTGGTTGAATGTCAGACTCTTCATTTCAGCTCAGATCCTGATGTCACAGGTCATGATACTGAGGCCTGTGTAGGGCTCCATGCTCAGTGGGAGTATGCTTGGATATTCTCTTCCTCTGACCTTTCCCCTACTCACGTGTGTTCTCTAAAATAAACAAAATATTTTTTAAAAATATAAAAGGACTCCAAAATACAATTGCTATTTTCATCAAAAGAATAAAAATGTGAAAATAGCTCTCTCCTTTTCTACGCCATCATGGTGCGTGCAGCTGACTACCCTTTGCTATGTCTTCTCACAAGACGTTCAGGATCAAGCAATTCTTGGCCAAGAAACAAAAGCAGAAGCGTCCCATTCCCTAATGGATTCTGATGAGAACTAGTAATAAAATCCAGTACCAATGCCAAGAAGAGGCACTGAAGAAGAACAAGGCTGGGTCTAAAGAGATTACACATGAGATGGCACACAAATTTATGCTGAATGAAGGTCACCAGCTCGTATCCTATCACTCTGTAAATATCACTACTACCTGAAGAACAGACATGTTTTATTGAGGGCTGATTTTTCTGTCACTATGCTTCTGCACCAGTAGGCTTGTCCAGTAAGTATGTGAGAGACCTTTTATGGGGGGTGGGATAAAAATGTGAAAACAACTGGGGCACCCCTATGGCTCAGTCGATGGAGCACATGACTCTTGATCTTTGGGCTGTGAGTTTGGGCCCCATGCTGGTCACAGTAAGTAAATAAGCAAATAAATAAATAAATAAAAATCAATGACTGAAAAATCATTTTACTCTCTCACCCTAGAAGGAATTACATATGGTGTAATTACAAAGCATTTTAAACCAGTGGTTCTGAACCTTTGCTGCACATTAGAATTACCTGGGAACTTTCAAAATCTTGATGCCCATGCCAAGTCCCAGTCCAATTAAATTAGAATCTCCGGGAGATCAGACACAGGCATCAGTACATTTCAATACGTCCAAAGTGATTACAATGTACAACCAAGATAGAGAACCATTGTTTGAAAAAAGAAATATTCGAGGGGCGCCTGGGTGGCTCAGTGGGTTAAAGCCTCTGCCTTCAGCTCAGGTCATGATCCCAGGATCCTGGGATCGAGCCCCGCACCTGGCTCTCTGCTTCCTCTGTGCCTGCCTCTGCTTACTTGTGATCTCTGTCTGTCAAAAAATAAAGAAAAAAAAAAAAAGATATTCGGGGCGCGTGGGTGGCTCAGTGGGTTAAAGCCTCTGCCTTCGGCTTAGGTCACAATCCCAGCGTCCTGGGATCGAGCCCCACATCAGGCTCTCTTTCCCCCTCTCTCTCTGCCTGCCTCTCTGCCTACTTGTGATCTCTGTCTGTCAAATAAATAAATCTTTTTTTTTTCTAAAGAAATATCCTGAAACATAAATATTTAAGTATATACTGTTCTAAAAACAGCACCATGAGTGCTTGCTTCAGCAGTACATATACTAAAACTGGAACAATACAGGGAAGATCGGCACGGCCCCTACAAAAGGATAATATGCAAATTTATAAAGCATTTCACATTTTAAAAAATAAAAATATATAGCACCATGACTGGTTATAAACTTATTCTGGCAGTGTTCAATACTTTTTTTTTTAAGGATTTGTTTATCTGAGAGAGATACAATCAGCACAAACACGAGTGTGCCAGCGGGAGGAGAGGCAGAGGCGGGGGAGAGAATCTCAAGCAGACTCCCCACTGAGCAAGGAGCCTGACACAGGGCTCAATCCCACAACCCTGAGATCATGACATCAGCCAAAACCAAGAGTTAGTTAGACACATAACCAACTGAGCTACCCAGAAGCCCTGTCAAAACTTTTTTTAAAAACCTTTTCAAAATTGTTTTCTCTCATACCTTTACCAAAAATGTCGATCACCCACCTTACTAATTATATTTAGCTGTTACTAGAGGTAAACAACACAAGTTTTAGAGTCACAAAGACTTGGATACAAGTCCTAGCTCTACCATTTAATATGTAGTTATATGATTAGTTTAACCTCTGAGCTTCCAAATCCTCATCTGTAAAATGGAAAGATTAAAGAGGAAAAGAACGTGCACAGTGTGACATCCTGTACATAGGAAGGAATGTATAAATGGCTATACTTATCATACCAAACTAGACTAGAAGACCTGGAGGCCAGGACCATATCTTGTTTAAGGCCATAATTTCCGAACCTAGCACATGGTAGCTACATAGGAATTACTGTTAAGCTCCTTGAGGATTTTTTATCTGTCTCTGTAACCCTAATACCTCATGTACATTCTTATAGAAAACAAAAGCCTAATAAAGTTCTGGACAAAGGAAACAAACTTATTTCAGATAGAAAACAAACCCTCAAGCCTTGCTTTGCAGTAAAGAAGTCAGAATAACCAGCATCCGTAGCCAACAGTCCCACAAACTGCATCGCAGGCCGCTGCCGTATAAACAGTTCTACAGCTCCATCGGTGATGCAACTGCCCCCTGAAATATCCAGTGACACAATATGGGGCAGAATATCCTTTTGCTGCAGCAAATGAAAAGCTAAATCTGATTTGAGTTGCCTGTGATCAGAAATATCAAGGTGAAGCAGACATTTAAGTTCTCTAATAACTGCAAGAATTTGTGGTTTGGTCATAGTCAGACATTTCAGATAGTGCATTGTCAGAGATTTGAGTCGATCCTTACACATAAGGAGTGCAGAGATGTTAGTGACCAGAGTACTGGAGATATCCAAGCTTTCCAGTTTTGGTAACTTAGCAACATTAGCCAGGTCTTCACTATGAAAACAAACATTGAAAACACTTAAAATGCGAAGACCAGTGAGCTGACCAAAGAATAGCAGTCTTGAATCTCGAGGGATGCTTGCCGAGTCCAACAGGAGACACCGAAGGTTTTGCTGGATCCAGCTATTGCTGCAGAGTCCACTTATGATGTCTGGGATTAGGAGGTCAGTGTGCACGGCAGTGGCATCTAGCTCAAGGACTCTGTGATGGCAGAAGGCTTTTGTGAATGCAGCTGCTGAGATTTTAGCTTTTTGAATATTGACCAGCTTCAGTTTCATCTGGTTGCCTTGGAAAATGCTTGCTGTTCTATCAGTCAGCTTGCCTATAAGAGAACCAAAACCAGCTTGTAATAACAACTAAATCTCTTGCCTTTTCCAGGAGGTATTGTGGCCATTGAACAATGATGGATGCTAATAGTAACAGTGACTATATTTACTGCTTACTTTGTGCCAAGCATTCTTCTAAACCCTTTACTCAGGCTACTTCATTTATTCTTTATAATATCATAATAATACTATAATACTATTATTATTACTAACATAACTGAGGAAACTGGAGCTTAAAAAGGTTAAGTCACTTGCTCCAAGTCAAAATATGTGTCAGAATCAGGAAACAAAACCAGCTCAACTCCAGAGCCCATAGTTTTGTCCATGGTAACCTGGTTCACAAAAAAACAAAACAAAACAAAAAATGAAAGAAAGAAAATAGGTAAACAAGTACAGGATATATAATATACAAATAACACTATTAATGATTACTTCTAACCAAATTAATCAACAGCCTCTGATAAGTCACTTACCTCTGTGGGCCTCATTTTCCTCATCTATAAAATAAATGGGTCATACCAGATTTTACTTAGAAAAGATTTACTAAACATCTTCTATGTGTGAGATCGTGTGTTAAGTAATGGGCACAAAAGGTAATTACACCCCTGTTGACCACAAGGAATTCACATGCAGTAGTGATTTGCACCAGCTATTGAACTAGTACAGATGATATTAACTTTGGAAAAAGTTCTGAAGACTAAATATAAGTTTAGGGGAGTGGGGGGAGAATATGAAGGGCAGAAGAAGGTATCAAACACAAGGAGGCACAGAGCAGGTTATTTGAAGACCCTGAGTAGATCAACACTATTGGAACACAGTGGTGTAAAAGTTACAAAGGAAAGTGGAAAGGAAGGTAAAAGGCAGATGGGGCCTGTACACAAAGCTAGGAAACTCAAACTTTTAGCCTATGGGACAACTCCGTTTTGAAGCAGAAAAAAAAAAAATGGTCACAATTCTATTTTTAGAAATACTGGGGCGCCTGAGTGGCTCAGTCAGTTAAGTATTTGCTTTTCGTTCAGATCATGATCCCAGGTCTTGGGATCAAGTCCCACCGGGCTCCCTGCTCAGCAGGGGAGTCTGCTTCTCCCTCTTTCTCTGCCCCTCCCCTGCTCGTTCTCTCTCTCTCTAATAATAAAATCTTAAAATTGAAAAGAAAGACCAATCATGTGACTATAAAATAATAAGAATGGTGTTTGGTGGGAGTGAGATGGGGCAAGATATTATTAAAGGTTTTCATAATGCAGGGCGCCTGGGTGGCTCACTGGGTTAAAGCCTCTGCCTTCAGCTCAGGTCATGACCCCAGGGTCCTGGAATCGAGCCCCACATCGGGCTCTCTGCTCAGCAGGAAGCCTGCTTCCTCTTCTTTCTCTGCCTGGTTCTCTGCCTATTTGTGATCTCTGTCTGTCAAATAAACAAATAAAACCTTTTAAAAAAAAAGAGAGAAAGAAACAAAAGAGCAAAGGGGAAAAAGGAGAGGCAAACCAAGAAAAAGATTTTTGGGACAGCTGGGTGGCTCAGCAGAGTGTCCAACTCTTGATTTTGGCTCAGGTTGTCAGGTCGTGATCTCAGGCATGAGATCAATTCCCATGGCAGGCTGGCCCGGGGTGGGGAACATACTTGGGATTCTCTTTCTCTCTCTCAAAAGAAACAAAAGGAAAAAGAAAAGAAAAAAAAAAAGAAACAGACTCTTAACTATAGAAAACAAAATGATGGCTACCAGAGGAAAGGCAGGGAAAGATTATAAATATGGGCTGGGGATTTAGGAGGGCACTTGTGATGAGCACTGGGCGATGTATGAAGTGCTGAATCACTAAACTGTACACCTGAAACTAGTATGACACTGTATGTTAATAAACGGAATTTAAACAAAAACTTAAAAAAATGCAAGTGTTCTAAAGGAAACAAGAACATAATACAGGGTAAGGAAAGAAAAAAGGATGACAAAAATCTTCTGTCTCTCTGTGGAGTTCAAGGAATGTTTTAAACTAAGACCTAAAGGACGTAAAAGATAAAAGTCACTGTGATTCTAGATGGAAGGAAGAGCTAAAATTCTGATATGGGAAACTAGTAGGCTTTTTCTGTGAAATGAGAGGAAACCAATTAGGCTAAAGCACAGCTGAGGAAGGGGATACCAGCATCTGAGAGGTTCGAGACAGAAGCAAAAGTCAGATCTTGCAGACCAGGGCAAAGAACTGACATTTCATCCTAAGTACAAGAAGAAGCCTTTCAAGGGTGAAAGAAGGTGTGGCTGGATCTGTTAAGAGGGCTGTTTGCTATGTGGCAGAGCTTGGCAAGGGGCAAAAATGGAGGGCACCGGGGTGCCTGGGTGGCTCAGTGGGGTAAAGCCTCTGCCTTTGGCTTGGGTCATGATCTCAGGGTCCTGGGATCGAGCCCCACACATCGGGCTCTCTGCTCAGCAGGGAGACTGTCTCCCCGCGCCCCCCGCCGCCCCTCTGCCTGCCTCTCTGCCTATCTGTGATCTCTGTCTGTGAAATAAATAAATAAAATATTTTTTTAAAAAAATGGAGGGCACCTGTGAGGTCACGAGAGAAAAGAGAAAGGTGTCATTAATAGGAGCTAAGAGGAAAAAGAATGTTCAAGATAAGATATTTTGAAGGTAGAAAATGTTTCAACAGAACCAAGAAGAGAAAAATGAAAAATGACCCTTCCTAAGTCACTGAACAGGAGGTATACGGCCAACTCATTTTGGAGATGGGGGAAACAGCAGTGTAACAGCGGTTTTAACAGAAAACCTAGATGCTTTATAGGAACAAAGGACTTAATACCAGATAGAGCTGCAGGGAGTGCCACCAGCCAACAGCCCTCATCTATGGGATATTAGCTGAAAAGAATTGCCTCACCCAAGGTCACACCATTTCCCATGCAGACCCATATCCAAAACTGAACTGGGAGGTATAAAAGTCTTGTCCTCACAGTCCAAATTTACACAGATCTAGTAGTTGTTCCACCTTCAGGATTCCCCAAAAGATCAGCTGAAGCATTCTAAATTCTATAGAGTTTAAACCTATGAGACTAAAGAATAAACACTTGGAATTAACTGGCATAAGGACAGTATTTAAAGATATGGAAGGAGCACCTGGGTGCCTCAATGGGTTAAGCCTCTGCCTTTCGGCTCAGGTCATAACCTCAGGGTCCTGGGATTGAGCCCTGCATTGGGCTCTCTGCTCAGGAGGGAGCCTGCTTCCCTCTCTCTCTGCCTGCCTCTCTGCCTACTTGTGATCTCTGTCTGTCAAATAAATAAATAAAATCTTAAAAAAATAATAAAATAAAAAATAAAAATAAATTTAAAAAAATTTTAAAACTGTGGGATGAAGATATGGGAATGAAAGAGAAGGAGCAAGGACAAAGTACTGAAAACATCTACATTTAAGGTCAGTAGAATGAGGAATAAGTCATAATACCAAATAACAGCTGCTGAATGTTCTAAACATTCTAGATACATTAACTCTCTAAATGCTCCTAAAACCCAATGAGGAAGGGATTATTATTAATCACATTTTACAGATGAGTTGAAGCACAGGAAAGTTAAGTAACTGGCCCATGAAAATATACCTAATAGCCATGACAGTATACAAACCCAAAAGGTCTCACACCAGAACCAGAACTCTTGCACCTTAATTTGTTCTGCCTTTCAAAGAAGCTGAATAAGGAGACAGATTAGCAGCAGCCACTGAGGTAAAAGAAAACCTGAAGCAGAATATGATGACTGAACAGCTCAGAAAAGAAGGACAGTATACACAGGACACATCCTGGATATGTGGTTCTGAGTACTGTGCTGGGAACTCTGGGGAATCAGAGTAGCAGTGGTAGCTAAAGAAAAAAAAGACCTACGGAATGTTCAAAGTCAGATGAGTACCCAAGATGGAACCTCAAGGAACACAGAACACTTAAGGTACATACAGAAAAACAACAGCATACAAAGGAAATTGTGGAAGAGTAAACAATGATACAAGGTGGGGGGGGGATAGAGAAAAATGAAATACCCAGGACACATGGGTGGCTCAGTCAGCTGAGCCATGACCTCCAGCTCAGGTCATGATCCCAGGGTCCTGGGATCGAGTCCTGCATCGGGATCTTCGCTTGGTAGGGAGCCTGCTTCTCCCTCTGCCTGCTATTCTCCCCTTTGCCTGCTGCTCCCCCACTGCATGTGCCCTCTCTCCCTCTGTCAGATAAATAAACAAAATCGTAAAAAAAAAAAAAAAGAAAAAGGAAAACGAAATACTCTAAATCAGAAAGGTCAAGAGTAATTAATACTAAAAATCAAAGCTACAAGAATCCTCTATGATTTAATGAACCTAGGCAATGCTCATTTATGGCCACCTAAGTCACAAAACCAGACAACCAAACTTAATTAGCCCCCTTAAGGAAGTATAGGGCCCTACCAGAAACATAAAACCTGAATCTGATGAAGCCTCTACATCTACTTCCAATTTGGAGGAATTACAAGGATCAAAGGAACAATCAAAAAATCATAGCACTGTCACTCCACATCACTCGGCATCAGGGAAATACAAATCAAAACCACAATGAGGTATCACCTCACACCAGTCAGAATGGCTAAAATTAACAAGTCAGGAAATGACAGATGCTGGCAAGGATGCAGAGAAAGGGGAACCCTCTTACACTGTTGGTGGGAATGCAAGCTGGTGCAAACACTCTGAAAAACAGCTCGGAGGTTCCTCAAAATGTTGAAAATAGAACTACCCTACGACCCAGCAACTGCACTACTGGCTATTTACCCTAAAGATACAAATGTAGTGATCCGAAGGGGCATGTGCACCTGAATGTTTATAGCAGCAATATCTACAATAGCCAAACTATGGAAAGAACCTAGATGTCCATCAACAGATGAATGAATAAAGATGTGGTATATATACACAATGGAATACTATGCAGCCATCAAAAGAAATGAAATCTTGCCATTTGTGACGACGTGGATGGAACTAGAGGGTATCATGCTTAGCGAAATAAGTCAAGTGGAGAAAGACAACTATCATATGATCTCCCTGATATGAGGAAGTGGAGATGCAACATGGGGGGTTAAGGGGGTAGGAGAAGAATGAAGGAAACAAGATGGGATTGGGAGGGAGACAAACCATAAGCGATTCGTAATCTCACGAAACAAACTGAGGGTTTCTTGGGGGGAGGGGTCTGGGAGAGGGGGGTGGGTTATGGACATTGGGGAGGGTATGTGCTATGGTGAGTGCTGTGAAGTGTGTAAACCTGGCAATTCACAGACCTGTAGCCCTGGGGATAAAAATACATTATATGTTTATAAAAAGTTTAAAAAAAAATTAAAAAGGAAAAAATCATAGTGCTGTCAAACAATGGCAAAATCCAGACTGGAAAAACTCTACATAACAAACCACCATGGTTTCTCGGAAAAAAATAACTGGAAAATCCTCAAACGTATGGAAATTAAGCAACATATGTCTTTTTCTTTTTTCTTTTTTCTTTTTTTAAGATTTTATTTATTTTTTTATTTGAAGGAGAGAGACACAGTGAGAGCAGAAACACAAACTGGGAGTGGAGAGGGAAGTAGACTTCCCGCTGAGTGGAAGAGCCTGATGCAGAGCTCGATCCCAGTACCCTGGCAACATGCCCTAGCCAAAGGAAGACAATTAACGACTGAGCCACCCAGGCAGCCCATAAGCAACATACTTCTAAATAAACATATGGATCGAGGAAGAAATCTCAAGAGAAATTTTAAATGTTGAACTACATTAAGATACAACTTATCAAAATTTGTGGGATAAAGTAAAATCAGTGCTTAGAGGGAAAGTTATAGTTCTGAATACATACATTAGAAAAGAAAGATCTAAAATCAATCATCTAGGGGCACCTGGGTAGCTCAGTGGGTTAAAGCCTCTGCCTTCGGCTCAGGTCGTGATCCCAGGATCCTGGGATAGAGCTCCAATGGGGAGCCACACTGGGCTCTCTGGATTGGGTTTCGGCTCAGGTAATGATCCTGAGTCCTGGGATCAAGCCCCCTGTCACGCTCTCTGCTCGGCAGGGAGTCGGCTTCAGCCTGTGACCCTCCCCCTTCTTGTGCTCACTCTCTCTCTCTCTCTCTCTATCTCTCAAACAAATAAATAAAATCTTAAAAAAAAAAAAATCAAGCTAACTGGGGCACCTGGGTGGATCAGGTGGTTAAACATCTGCCTTTGGCTCAGGTCATGATCCCAGGTTCCTGGGATCAAGTTCTATATCAGGCTCCTTCCTAAACGAGGAGCCTGCTTCTCCCTCTGCCTGCCTCTCCCCCTGCTTGTGCTAGCACTCATTTTCTCTCTGACAAATAAAAAAAAAACAAAATCTTTTAAAAAGGGGGCGTCTCTCCCTCTGCTCCTCCCTCTGCTCCTCCCCCTGCTCACAGGTACTTGTTCTCCCTCTCTCAAATTTAAAGAAAAGAATTTTGGAAGATTTTAACTTATTTATTGGAGACAGGGAAGAGAAGGGAGGGGCAGAGGGAGAAGGGGAGAGAGAGACCCTGCTGAACACTGACCCTGATATGGGGCTTGATCTCACAACCCTGAGATCATGAGCTGAAATCAAGAGTAAGATGCTTAACCGACTGAGCCACCCAGACATCCAATAAATAAAATCTTAGAACAAAACAAAAAACCTCCCCACACAGGGGTACACAGTGGCTCATTTGGTAGAGCATGTAACTCTTGATCTCAGGGTTGAATTCAAGCCCCACAGTGGGCCTAGAGAGATCACTTAAAAAAAAAACAAAAACAAAAAACTACCCACACAAAGAGGCCACAAGGGCTTCACTGGTGAAATCCACCAAACATTTAAAGAATACACAACAATTCTTCATAAATTCTTCCAAAAAAAAACAGAAGAAGGAACACCTCTCAACTCCTGCCATATCCACATAAAGATATCACAAAAGCAGAATATAACAGACCAATATCCTTAAAATAATGGCAAATCTCAAAAACAAAAACAAAAACAAAACAAAAAACCTCACCCAAATAACAGCAAACCATCTAGCAACATACAAAAGAGTTATACACCATGCCCAGGTGGGATTTAGCCCAGGAAAACAAGACTGTATTAATATCCAAGAAGGAATTAAGATAATACACTATATTAATAGAATAAAAAACAAAACCCCCATGAGCATTTTAACATAAAAAAAAAAAAAAAAAAAGCCAACACTTTCCCTGATGAAAATGTCCAACAACTAAAATAGAAGGAAACCTCCTCAGGCTGTTAAGGGCACCTACCAAAACCCCAAAACTAACATACTTAATAGAGAAAGACTAGATGCTTTCCCCCGAGACTGGAAAAAGATAAGCATATCCATTTCAATACTTCAATACTTCAACATTGTATTGTAGGCTCTAGTCAGGAAACTGGACAAGAAAACTAAATAAAAGGCATCCAAAACAGAAAGAAAGAAGTAGAACTATGTTCATTGCTGATGACAGCATCTTGTAATAACAAATCCTAAGGAATCCACTAAACAACTATTAGAATTTTTTTTTAATGGTGAAAACAATGAAATTCATTTTATTACATACCTTTGATTAGGTGAATGCTTTCTGCATTCACTATGCAGAATAACCACAGTCCTACTGTCCTGGACTTACCCTAAACCTACCCCAATTAGTGCCACTGAACTCCAGGCTGATTGGTTGCTTAGCATAATGCACTGTTTTTGTTTTGCTTTTTTAACAACGAATTAATGAGCTCAGAAAGTTTCCAGTATGTATGATCAACAACAACAACAACAAAATCAATTGTAGGGGAACCTGGCTGGCTCAGTTAGTAAAGCATGCAACTCTAATGTTGGGGTTGTGAGTTCGAGTCCCACATTAGGTGTGGAGCCTACATTAAAAAAAAAAAAAATGGTAGGGCATCTGGGTGGTTCAGTTGTTAGGCATCTATCTGGGATTGAGCCTGCCTCGGGCTCCTTGCTCAGCAGAAAACCCGCTTCTCCCTCTCCCCCTGCTTGTGTTCCCTCTCTGTCAAATACATAAATCGTTTAAAAATAACAAATAAATAAATAAATAAAATGGTATTTATGTACACTAAAAATGAACAATCCAAAAAATGAAATTAAGAAAGCAATTCCAAGGATGGCCGGGTGGCTCAGTCAGTTAAGCGTCTGCCTGGGCTCAGGTCATGATTCCAGTGCCCTGGGATGGAGTCCAGAGTCGGGCTCCTGACTCACTCTCTGCCCCTCCCCCTGCTCATACTCTTTCTCGCTCTCAAATAAATAAATAAAATCAAGAAAGGAAGGAAGGGAGGAAGGAAGGAAGGAATTTTATGTAAAATAGTATTAAAAGAATAAAATACTGGGGCACCTGGGTGGCTCAGTGGGTTAAAGTCTCTGCCTTCGGCTCAGGTCATGATCCCAGGGTCCTGGGATCAAGCCCCACATCTGGCTCTCTGCTCAGCAGGGAGCCTGCTTTCTCCTCTCTCTCTCTGTCTGCCTCTCTGCCTACTTGTGATCTCTGTCTGTCAAATAAAAAAAAAAAAACTTAAAAAAAAAAAAAAAAAGAAAAGAAAAGAATGAAATACTGAGGTGCCTACGAGGCACAGTGATTAAGTGTCCAACTCTTGATTTCAGCTCAGGTCATGATCTCAGGGTCAAGAGATCGAGTCCTACATGGAATCCCTGCTTGGGATTTTCTCTCTCCCCCCTCTCCTCTACTCTCCCCCTGTCCCCTCAAGAGCTTGTGCATGTGTGCATGCTCTCTCTCTCTCTCTCGCTCTCAAAATAACCAAAAACAAAACAAAATTTAAAAAATAAAAAAATATTTTAAGATTTTATTCATTTATTAGAGAGAGAGCATAAGCAGAGGGAGAGGCAGAGGGAGAGAGAGAGGAAGAAGCAGACTGTCTGCTAAGTAGCCTGATGTCGGGCTCGATCCCAGGACTCCAAGATAATGACGTGAGCTGAAGGTAGATGTTTAACTGACTGAGCCAAAAAAAATAAATTTAATAAAAGTGTAAAACTTACATGCATAAACTAAAAAACACTATTGAAAGATATTTTTTAAAAGAAAAAAAAGAAAGAGAATGCCTGGATGGCGGGGCTTGATCCCAGGACCTTGGGATCATGACCTGAGCTGAAAGCAGACACCTAACTGACTGAGCCACCCAGGTGCCCCACAGCGGGATTCTTTGTAGAAAGTGACCAACTGGGATGGGTGCCTGGGTGGCTCAGTCCATTAAGGGTCCTGGGAAGGGGCGCCTGGTTGGCTCAGTGGGTTAAAGCCTCTGTCTTTACCACAGGTCATGGTCCCAGGATCCTGGGATCGAGCCCTACATTGGGATCTCTGCTCGGTGGGGAGCCTGCTTCCCACCCTCTCTCTCTGCCTGCCTCTCTGCCTACTTGTGATCTCTGTCTGTCAAATAAATAAATAAAATCTAAA